>NC_091323.1:30091863-30104363 GCF_038502225.1 Cherax quadricarinatus | reverse complement strand
TGACACGTCCACTCCCAAATATCTGAATACGTTCACCTCCTCCATACTCTCTCCCTCCAATCTGATATTCAATCTTTCATCACCTAATCTTTTTGTTATCCTCATAACCTTACTCTTTCCTGTATTCACCTTTAATTTTCTTCTTTTGCACACCCTACCAAATTCATCCACCAATCTCTGCAGCTTCTCTTCAGAATCTCCCAAGAGCACAGTGTCATCAGCAAAGAGCAGCTGTGACAACTCCCACCCTGTGTGTGATTCTTTATCTTTTAACTCCACGCCTCTTGCCAAGACCCTCGCATTTACTTCTCTTACAACCCCATCTATAAATATATTAAACAACCACGGTGACATCACACATCCTTGTCTAAGGCCTACTTTTACTGGGAAAAAATTTCCCTCTTTTCTACATACTCTAACTTGAGCCTCACTATCCTCGTAAAAACTCTTCACTGCTTTCAGTAACCTACCTCCTACACCATACACTTGCAACATCTGCCCTTATATAATAACGTATATTAGGTCAGTCATTGAGTATGCGACCCCAGCATGGAGCCCACACATCGTCAAGCATATAAAGAAACTCGGAAAGGTGTTAAGGTTAGCAATGAGGCTGGGATTAGATCTGCGATGAATGCACCATGAGGAGAGGGAGGAACGGAACATGACGACTTTGGCGGAGAGAATGACAAAGGGAAACATGATTACGACATAGAAAATCTTCAGGGGAATTGTTAGAGCACATACGGATAGACTTTGAATTAAGAGTACCAGGATCAAGGAAACAGGTGGAAGCTGAAAACACAGATGAGCCATAGAGATGTAAGTATTTTTTTAGTCTGAGGATGGTTGAAAGCTGGAATGACTTGGATGAGGCGGTGAAGACTAACTCTTTACATAGCTTTAGGAATATATATATGGCCCAAGAGGCCAGAAGTCGGTGATGCCGACCAAAGTGGTCTAGGAGGCTGGACCAGGAACTGTGACTCAACACCCACAAACACAAGTCGGGGAGTACGATGGGTGATGATGGAGGGCCTCGCCAACAAGTGCCAGGAGACAACAGCGAGGTTCATATCTATCAGGAGGTTTGCCAAGCCAAAATACAGAGAGAACTCTTGATGTAATCCCAGGTGTAGAGAGGCTAATGGAAGGAGAAAAGCAGAACGCGGAGAAAGGAACAGAAGATAAAGAGCAGGACACATAAGATGACAGAGAATATGAAGGTAAGCAGAACTAAGAACGACTGTACAAAGGTAAGACGGGAATCAGAGCATCAATTTGAGAATGATAAAACAACAATAAACAAAGACGGAACCATTACATAGTAAGATAAAGAGAAGAAGAATGTAAAAAAAAAATGAAACAGATGGGAGAGGAAGGAGTACAAAAGATAATGAAGAAGTTTGGAAGGAATAAAGCAGATTATTTAAGGAAGCGTCGAGCAGACACAAAAATGGGTAAGTTCAGACATCAAAGACTGAAGTAACGCAGCCCATCTTCTTTATAACAGACATTGCTTCACTTATATAATCACTGTTGAAGGTTCGATAAACAGTTCGATAGTTACATAGGTGCTAAGACAGTCACCTATGTGACAGTCTTAGCACCTATGTAACTATCGAACTGTTTAACGAACCTTCGACAGTGATTATATAACTTCCAGCATTAATTTAATGCGCTCAGCAGGTCGCCGTTTTCTATTCGCGCGTGAGAATTTTTTGTGGCATTTATCTTATATTTAATTTATTACCCTTGTGATGATATAATTAGTTAATTTTTGTTGATAGAGAACGATCTAACCTAACCTAATCTAAATAACCTGAATCGAGAAATTTGCTTCACACTCCTTGCAAGGAATCGACATAGAATTTGCGAGGATGGGCTAGGAATGTACAAAACCAGTCGGCCACGTAAGTCCTGATACCTGACAACACATCACTATGGATACTGAAAGACAGAGCAGCAGAATTATATGAACCTATAGCAACAATTTACTTGTAATTAGAGAGGGAAAAGTAACCGGACAACTGGAAAAGTGGATTCAAAATACAAGCAGGGGAACAGAGGCGCTGAGTCACAGGCCAGTATCACCACATACTCTCCAGAGTACTGGGAAATATAATCAGGAAGAATTTGGTTGAGCAGCTAGAGAGGAGGTCCGTTGTTACGGAATACCAGCATAGCTTAAGGGAAAGTTAGTCTTGGTGAATATTAAAATGGTATAAAATACCGACAGGTTGTTAGGTAAGACACATGTACCTAACTGTTGCATATGTATCTTACCTGACAAGAAGGTTAGTCTTGCTTCACTAACCTGCTAGAGTTCTGTGCCTGAATAACGACAGTCAAGCAAGAAAGAGAAGAATGGGTCGGCTGCATATTCTCGGGACTACGGGAAGGCACCTAGCACCAAGCCTACAAGACTTTTTCCGAAGCACGCAGGGTTATGAGGTGAAGTGCTACTGTGAATCAAGGAATACCTAACCAGCTGAAGACAGAGTGATGGTTAGGGCAGACGTTTCAGGATAAGAAAGTGTAAACAAGTGGGGGTTCCCCAAGGATAGGTACTAGGACCATTACTATTTTTAATATCTGTAAATGAGTATACCTGGAGGTTATTTCGGGGATCAACGCCCCCGCGGCCCGGTCCACGACCAGGCCTCCCGGTGGATCAGGGCCTGATCAACCAGGCTGTTACTGCTGGCCGCACGCAATCCAACGTACGAGCCACAGCCCGGCTGATACGGCACTGACTTGAGGTATCTGTCCAGCTCTCTCTTGAAGGCAGCCAGGGGTTTATTGGTAATTCCCCTAATGCTTGGTGGGAGGCTGTTGAGCAGTCTTGGGCCCCAGACACTTATAGTATTTTCTCTAGTGTACCAATGGCGCCCCTACTTTTAATTGGGTGTATTTTGCATCGCCTGCCCAGTTTTTACTTTCGTAGGGAGTGATTTCTGTGTGCAGATTCGGGACCATTCCTTCCAGAATTTTCCAAGTGTAGATAGGAAATTGATTCATGTATATCATTGTTTGCTGTTGACACTGAACAATAAAATGGTATAAAATACCGACAGGTTGTTAGGTAAGACACATATGCAACAGTTAGGTATCTTTATTTCGAAACGTTTCGCCTACACAGTAGGCTTCTTCAGTCGAGTACAGAAAAGTTGATAGAAGCAGAAGATACTTGAAGACGTCTTCAAGTATCTTCTGCTTCTATCAACTTTTCTGTACTCGACTGAAGAAGCCTACTGTGTAGGCGAAACGTTTCGAAATAAAGATACCTAACTGTTGCATATGTGCTGTTGACACTAAACTAGTCACAAATGGCTGTCCACACGGATAAGTTTTGGGCCTCCTCTTGTTCAAAATTTACTTCGTCGATGATTTTGCCGAGGCAATAAATGGCAACAGTAATTCACTGTCGACAAAAATAAGCTAAATATTATATTCGATGGAGGACATCACTGGACTTCAGGAAGATTCGAACATATTAATGTTGTGGTCCGAAAAGTGAGAGTTAAAGGTCAATGTGATCAAACAGTGATGAAGCAACAAGTGATCAATCAACACATGATCAAGCAACAGGGGATAAAGCAACAGGTGATAAAGCAACAGATGATCAAGCAACGGGTAATCAAGCAACAGGTGATTAAGCAACAGGTAATCAAGCAACGGGTGAAGATGTGATCAAGCAACAAGTTATCAAGCAGCAGGTGATCAATCAACAAGTAACCAATCAACAGGTGACCAAGCAACAGGTAATCCAGCAACAGGTAACCAGGCAACAGGTAATCAAGCAACAAGTAACCAAGCAGCAGGTAATCAGGCAACAGGTAACCAAGCAGCAGGTAATCAGGCAACAGGTAATCCAGCAACAGGTAACCAGGCAACAGGTAATCCAGCAACAGGTAATCAGGCAACAGGTAATCAAGCAACATGTAATCAGGCAACAGGTAGTCAAGCAACAGGTAATCAAGCAACAGGTAATCAGGCAACAGTTAATCAAGCAACAGGTGATCAGTCAACAAGTGACCAAGCAACAGGTAATCAAGCAATAGTTAATTACGTAAAGTAAAAGGACACAAGTGCAACTAATGTGACATTTTATTGTGGCAACGTTTCGCTCTCCAGGAGCTTTGTCAAGCCGATACGGCTTGACAAAGCTCCTGGAGAGCGAAACGTTGCAACAATAAAATGTCACATTAGTTGCACTTGTGTCCTTTTACTTTACATATTGTCGGTAATTCTACCAACATTATTACAATAGTTAATTACGCAACAGGTAATCAGGCAACAGGTAATCAAGCAACAGGTAATTAAGGAACAGATACAACTCTTATTAATTAATCTCAAACAATCGAAAGAAGTGAAGCTAGGTGAAGTATTACATTCAGCACTGAGTCCTCGGCCCTCAGAGCTCTTGATCAAAGGCACTGAAGCTGCTCACGTCATCCTCGTATTAAACTTGGTTGCCTCCCACTCCCCATGGGCTTACAATAATAATAGCGATAATAATAACCCACAACACCGTGGCTGGAACAATCCACAACTAACCCACAGTACTGTGGCTGGAACAATCCACAACTAACAAACAGCACTGCGGCAGGAACAATCCACAACTAGCCCACAGTACTTTGGCTGGAACAATCCACAACTAACCCACAACACCGTGACTGGAACAATCCACAACTAACCCACAACACCGTGACTGGAACAATCCACAACTAACCCACAACACCGTGATGAACAATCCACAACTAACCCACAACACCGTGACTGGAACAATCCACAACTAACCCACAACACCGTGACTGGAACAATTCACAACTAACCCACAACACCGTGATGAACAATCCACAACTAACCCACAACACCGTGACTGGAACAATCCACAACTAACCCACAACACCGTGACTGGAACAATCCACAACTAACCCACAACACCGTGACTGGAACAATCCACAACTAACCCACAACACCGTGACTGGAACAATCCACAACTAACCCACAACACCGTGACTGGAACAATCCACAACTAACCCACAACACCGTGACTGGAACAATCCACAACTAACCCACAACACCGTGATGAACAATCCACAACTAACCCACAACACCGTGACTGGAACAATCCACAACTAACCCACAACACCGTGACTGGAACAATTCACAACTAACCCACAACACCGTGATGAACAATCCACAACTAACCCACAACACCGTGACTGGAACAATCCACAACTAACCCACAACACCGTGACTGGAACAATCCACAACTAACCCACAACACCATGGCTGGAACAATCCACAACTAACCCACAACACCGTGACTGGAACAATCCACAACTAACCCACAACACCGTGACTGGAACAATCCACAACTAACCCACAACACCGTGACTGGAACAATCCACAACTAACCCACAACACCATGGCTGGAACAATTCACAACTAACCCACAACACCGTGGCTGGAACAATTCACAACCCAGAACATCGTGGCTGGAACAATTCACAACTAACTCACAACACCGTAGCTGGAACAATTCACAACCCACAATACCGTTGGCTTTAGCCTGGTGGCTAAAGCTCCCGCTTCACACACGGAGGGCCCGGGTTCGATTCCCGGCGGGTGGAAACATTCGACACGTTTCCTTACACCTGTTGTCCTGTTCACCTAGCAGCAAATAGGTACCTGGGTGTTAGTCGACTGGTGTGGGTCGCATCCTGGGGGACAAGATTAAGGACCCCAATGGAAATAAGTTAGACAGTCCTCGATGACGCACTGACTTTCTTGGGTTATCCTGGGTGGCTAACCCTCCGGGGTTAAAAATCCGAACGAAATCTTATCTTATCTTATCTTAAGTTTTAAGAGAAGACGATGTTTCGGTCTTTTTTGGACCGTAATCAAGCAGCCATTTCTCCAGGACCGACAGAAACGTCGTCTGAAGGTGACTCGCAGTGTCGATTAATGCACAAAATCGTTTAATTTTCCAATTATAATGCTTAACGAGCGTCTCCCTTTTAGTAAGCACCAAGCTAATTGTTAACTGACTTGTTTATTGTGTATTGTGTTGTTAGAGTGTTGTTAGGTATTGTTATTTGATGTTAGATGTAGTCAGGTGTTGTTAGACGCTGTTAGGTGTCGTTAGGTTGACCTGCCTCCCTGGTCTGAGTCTCTTCACCACACTATGCACCGTACACAAATAATCCGCATATAGAAGAGAGGAGCTTACGACGACGTTTCGGTCCGACTTGGACCATTTACAAAGTATGTAGATGAATGGTTCAGAGAACCGACATGTTGTTGAATTAGACACATGTGCAACTCTTGGGTATCTTTATTGAGTTGCACATGTGTCTAATTCAACAACATTTACAAAGTCACACTAACGAAAAGGATTGATTGATGTTGGTTCGCCGGTCTTCTCTAGATGGCGACCCGGCGGGGAACGAAAAGGAGAGCAGGATGGGTATATATAGGCACCGTACTGTAAGGGCCTGACTTTACTATCACCACTCTCCCTATCCACTCTGTCACTACCCTCTTAATCCATAATCTATCAAAACTCTCCCTGGCTCGCTTCACCACCATCAACAAGAGAGAGACATACGTCTCAGTCACGTTTGTCTCGCGGTCATGCACACGAGTCATTATTCATTTCTTATTACCCATGAATCAGATGATTAAGACGTTTACCCACTGAGTCATTCGCAGCGTTTAGTTCACAACCGCGAGTACCCAGGGTCGAGCCCTGGGCGATGCTGTACGTCTCATAACACCTGCTAGCACCTCTTCACCTTCGACACTACTCAAAAAAGTTGTGTACATAAAGGTTGGGCAGACTTTTGTGAATCGGGAGCCACATTTTCCAAAGGCTTCCCTATACGACTAACTACAGTCCACGATGCCCTCAAAATAATCCACCTATGTTTATTTCTTCTTAAATAATTGGTAAATCACCTCCATTAGTGCTAGTAATAATGGAGGTGATAAGATAAAGGACGCTAATATTTGTAGCGATCGCCTTGTGCTGGAACGAAGGGTCTCCAGTGCTAAGCTTGGCGATCTGCTAGAAACTGCTCTGCGATCTATCAGTAGATCGCGAGCAACGTTTTGGTCACTCCTGCTATAGATGATGCACTTTCAAGATGACTGTGATTTAATTTTCGTTAAAAACATCACGGTCGACCTGGCACACTGGGTTCTTTCGAGAAAAAAATGGAGGAGGAGTGGAAGGCTGCAGCGTGGAAAGTAGAGGAAGACGTCGGGTTCAGCAGAGTAGTAGAACTTGCAGCAAGACATTCTAAATAGACCAGCTTAGCTCTTCAGTCCCTAGCAAAACATTCCAGACAGCCGAACTTGGTTCTTCACTCTTTAGCAAGACATCCCAGACAGCCGAACTTGGTTCATCAATCTAGCGAGACATCCCAGACAGCCGAACTTGGTTCTTCAATCTCTAGCAAGACATCCCAGACAGCCGAACTTGGTTCATCAATTTAGCGAGACATCCCAGACAGCCGAATTTGGTTCTTCAATCTCTAGCAAGACATCCCAGACAGCCGAACTTGGTTCATCAATCTAGCGAGACATCCCAGACAGCCGAATTTGGTTCTTCAATCTCTAGCAAGACATCCCAGACAGCCGAACTTGGTTCATCAATTTAGCGAGACATCCCAGACAACCGAACTTGGTTTTTCAATCTTTAGCTCTACTAAAACCATTAATGCTGACGATGAAATTCTTGATAGAACACTGGAGGGTCCCCTTCTCCTTCCCCCATCTCCAATTTAAAAATACGCCATTTCAAGAATATTTTCACTCCAGAATCATCTTTTGTTTTAGACAGAACGGGTTTGCGACTGGATGGTGTTTTACATTGTGTTAGAAACAACTCGCAGCTTTGACCAGGACCTGACTCACAGCTAATTCTCTGTGAAGTGCAGCTGAGAGCATCGCCTCAGACAGCGCGATGGATCGGTACTAAAAGAATTCCATTCCAGATGAGTGATGGTGGTGCTTTGGGAGGGAAAAATTCTGCTGAACCTTACCAAGAACCAGCAGGTGGACTTCCTTCACATCTTAGTGTCCACCTCATAAAACAGCTACCAGCTCTAGCAAGTGTTGAGAATGCCTTCAGGAAATGGGCAGCAGCAGATGCACGTGATGTTCGATCTTTTGCAACTTTGTGAACTGAAGGAGTGGTGGGGATATGTGTCGACACTATAAAATAAGACGCAAGATGTGCGTAATGACATTTTAATGTAATTACAAGACGTTTCGTTCACCAGGGACTTTACCAGTTGATAAAGTCCCTTAATGGGCGAAACGTCTTCACTGTGTGTATTATATAGACACTGCCAGCATACTCTACTGTGTCGACACTGCTGCGGCTGCTGATAGTGGCCATCACTGCAGAGCTGCTCTACTCTACACAAAGACACTACCTAATAGCACTGACTGACGCCGCAGTGTTCATGTGTGTCATAACGTAAGTTCTGGTCCCAAGGTTCTGTTATACAAGAGTCCAGCAAGAGTGGAGCAACACTGGCAAGAGGAAAGTAGGTACCTGGGTGCTAGTACACTGTCTGCATAGTATCAAGTACGTACCTGGGTCAAATATACAAGAACGTGACACAAAAGACCATGGAAGACAGTGACCACACAAAACCATGGAGGACAGTGACCACAACAGGCCATGGAGGACGGTGACCACAACAGGCCATGGAGGACAGTGACCACACAAGACCATGGAGGACTGTGACCACACAAGACCATGGAGGACAGTGACCACAACAGGCCATGGAGGACAGTGACCACACAAGACCATGGAGGGCAGTGACCACACAAGACCATGGAGGGCAGTGACTACACAAGACCATGGAGGGCAGTGACCACACAAGACCATGGAGGATAGTGACCACAACAGGCCATGGAGGACAGTGACCACACAAGACCATGGAGGGCTGTGACCACACAAGACCATGGAGGGCAGTGACTACACAAGACCATGGAGGGCAGTGACCACACAAGACCATGGAGGACAGTGACCACAACAGGCCATGGAGGACAGTGACCACACAAGACCATGGAGGACAGTGACCTCCAGTGACCACCAGACTAGTGCTCCACAGTCTTACCAACATCTGAAAAATTTAGATTTTTCAACACTGGCGTCTCCATCTTCCCCTCACACACATAACTATTTTAAGCTAACAAAACTATCCTCCGTGATATTATAATATGTAAAGTAAGAGCTTAGTATGTCCAGGAGGAGGTAGAGAAAATAAAATAGCGGAGGGTGGAGAGGTTGTTAGGAGAGGTTGGCATCCCTGGCTGAGTGTCGGCCAATGTAAACAATGGGAACTAACCAAGCCTCTCCCCCCCCCCTTGAAGGATTGGGGGGTGACGCTCTTGATCCAGGGGACTGAAGCTACTCTAACACAGCCAGGAGTCTCAGCTCCTGGCTGTGTGTGTACTAGTGTTGCTCACCAGTTTGTGGTTACAGGGGTTGAGTCTCAGTTCCCGGCCGGGCTTCTTAACCGCCCTCCTTACCTCGTACACGTACACCCTATCATACCTATTCTGAAAGTCATGTATGGAACCCGTCGCCACGAGGCTAACAGGCATTGAATCTGGCAAGCGGGAAATTGAGAGGCGGGGTCAGGAGCTAGTACTCTACCCCTGCAGCCATATATAGGTGAGTACAGATAAACAAGCGGCAAGTGAGAAGACTGGGCCAGGAGCTAAGATTCGATTCCTGCAGCCATATATAAGTAAGTACATATATTTATAGGTACACACACACACACTTGCACATATATATACACACAGTAGTTGTGTATGTACAAGAGGACCTACGAAGCAAGAAGGGAGAGGTAAAAGGCAGGGCCAGGAGCTGAGACTCGACCCTCGTAACCACAAACAGGTGAGCATCACTAGTACACACACACCTGGAAGAAAGCCAATCAATCAACAATGTTTAAGTCATTATATCTGACACATGTAGATAAATCTGACACATACACTGTATAAGGTACCAGCAGTGTTGTAGTCAGTATATCTGACACTTACACTGTACAAAGTACCCAAAATGGAGCCCTCGTGTGCAGAACTATTGTGGAGCCTGGCAAAGGTGAACCGTGTTGGTTGATGGAAATAGAAGGGTCCAGGAGCCATGTATGTCCACTGTAAACTGTGGTGATGGAGAGAATCATTATAGTGAGGGAGAGAACAGTAAAGTGAGGGAGAGAACCAGTAAAGTGAGGAAGACAGTAAAGTGAGGGAGAGAACCAGTAAAGTGAAGGAGAGAACCAGTAAAGTGAGGGAGAGAGCCAGTAGAGTGATGAAGAGAACCGGTACAGTGAGGGAGAGAACCAATGAAGTGTTGGAGAGAATCAATGGAGTGATGGAGAGAACCATTAGATTGAAGGGGATGACAGTAGACTGCAGGAGATAGGCAAAAGGGTGAGGGAGAAAGCAAGATGAGGGAGTAACCAGGGTAAGAGAGTAACAGGGTGAGGGAGTAAACAGGGTGAGGGAGTAAACAGGGTGAGGGAGTAACAGGGTGAGGGAGTAAACAGGGTGAGGGAGTAACAGGGTGAGGGAGTAAACAGAGTGAGGGAGTAACCAAGGTGAAGGAGTAACAGGGTGAGGGAATAACCAAGGTGAGGGAGTAAACAGGGTGAGGGAGTAACCAGGGTGAGGGAGTAACTAGGGTGAGGGAGTAAGGAGGGAGGGCGCCACAAGAACCAGTCTGGAAGGTCAACTCCCTCATTACTCAACCTGCTTTAGTGTTGTAGCTCCCTTGCCTCTGTTGCACCCTTACTGCACTCCCTCCCTCACCCTCCATGGAGGGTGTCATCCTTTTGGGTTCTTCATCCAGGGAGATGGATCTGCCTCTAGCTTCGTTAAGTCAAACCCCTGCGGGTTTAACCACCCTCAACTACCTAGGAGTTTATATTGTACCCCGAGTGCCATCCCAGTGGCATTAAAGTTAGTGTCATTGGGATGCCATTAGTACCATTATGATGACAATAAATTTGAATTCATTGCCATTATGAGGACACTAAAAGTTGACTTCAGTGCCATTATGACGACACTAAAGTTGCCTTCAGTGCCATTATGACGACTCTAAAGCTGACTTTAGTGCCATTAGGATGACAATAAAGTTGACTTTAGTGCCATTATAATGACACTGAAGTTGACTTTAGCGCTATTAGGATGACAAAGTTAACTTAAGTGCCATGCCAATGACGCTAAAGTTAACTTACGGCATTGAAGTTGACACCTTGATCATTAGTGCCTCTTGTATGATGAGTGAAGGCACCTGAATCATATAATGACTCCAACAACATGATTATCAGGGAAGCCAGGTGCTGCAGATATTCCTACCTTAGTCACGAAGGACTCACTGTACCATCCTCATAGATCCCACTACACACTGAATGACTTCTGCAGGATAACCTTGATAAGTTAGTGTGTCTGTGTCTAGCATTAGAAATAATGTTATGAAAGACGTCAAATATGGAACCGAATGTCGATGGAATACATTTAGAAGCCTGAGTAGATCTGTAGCTCACTTTGATAACAAGAAAGTAGATAAGCACAGTTAGAGGCCTACGTAGATCGTTAACTCACTATGATAACATGAACGTAGATAAGCTTATTTACGGAGCAACTGTGACGTAAACAGACTGACTAATGTAGATGCCAGACTCAGACTTGGGTACAGGCACTTTAGTCCACACAAATTAGTAATTTTTTTTTTTTGGCCAAATGTTGAACTAATCTATTATAAAACAACATTTTGTAGAATTGCTGGACATGAGTTCGTAAACACCACAGAGACAATCCTGTAGCGTGACACAAGCTGTCACTCGCCAGTCTGGAAAAAAACGAGGTTTCTCTTTTTTATTCGTTAATGACATAACACTTGATAGCAAAATGAAAAAAATTAAAATTCTGCACATGATAGTATACTTAAAATTTTGGTACGTCAAATACCTTTAGGATTAAATCAACATTATACTTCCACAATAACTGTATGGAAGAGAAATGTCGAAATTGCAAAGCATCTCACTCTCCTCCACAATTTCTCAAGGTAAACAGTGAATTCCGGGATTAAAAAGAGTCAATATACGGTCAGTACTGGGAACAGTTCCAACAAGGCATCAACTATGCCACTTACTGTCCACTAAAGTATTTCAGAATCGAACAAATCTGCTGGAGCGTCAATCAGCCTGGACGTATGCAGACACGCTACCGGACCAACACGCAGATGTGTCAAATCTGCAGCGCTTGACTCACAACATTCAACTTCATCTGACCAACACAAACACTGTGGTATTACTGATACTATACAACACCGACAAGTTCATGAACAAGACACATTTGCAACATTTGGGTATCTTTATTGCGAAAAAACTGAGCAATAAAGACACCTCAGTGTTGTGAATGTGTCTTATCTGTTAACGCACAATAGCATCACAAGA
>NC_091323.1:30059363-30081863 GCF_038502225.1 Cherax quadricarinatus | reverse complement strand
GTTACTAACAAGCTCTTAATACTTCCTTATTTGTTACTAACAAGCTCTTAATACTTCCTTATTTGTTACTAACATGCTCTTAATACTTCCTTATTTGTTACTAACAAGCTCTTAATACTTCCTTATTTGTTACTAACAAGCTCTTAATACTTCCTTATTTGTTACTAACATGCTCTTAATACTTCCTTATTTGTTACTAACATGCTCTTAATACTTCCTTATTTGTTACTAACAAGCTCTTAATACTTCCTTATTTGTTACTAACAAGCTCTTAATACTTCCTTATTTGTTACTAACAAGCTCTTAATACTTCCTTATTTGTTACTAACAAGCTCTTAATACTTCCTTATTTGTTACTAACAAGCTCTTAATACTTCCTTATTTGTTACTAACAAGCTCTTAATACTTCCTTATTTGTTACTAACAAGCTCTTAATACTTCCTTATTTGTTACTAACAAGCTCTTAATACTTCCTTATTTGTTACTAACAAGCTCTTAATACTTCCTTATTTGTTACTAACAAGCTCTTAATACTTCCTTATTTGTTACTAACAAGCTCTTAATACTTCCTTATTTGTTACTAACAAGCTCTTAATACTTCCTTATTTGTTACTAACATGCTCTTAATACTTCCTTATTTGTTACTAACAAGCTCTTAATACTTCCTTATTTGTTACTAACATGCTCTTAATACTTCCTTATTTGTTACTAACATGCTCTTAATACTTCCTTATTTGTTACTAACAAGCTCTTAATACTTCCTTATTTGTTACTAACATGCTCTTAATACTTCCTTATTTGTTACTAACAAGCTCTTAATACTTCCTTATTTGTTACTAACATGCTCTTGATACTTCCTTATTTGTTACTAACATGCTCTTAATACTTCCTTATTTGTTACTAACATGCTCTTAATACTTCCTTATTTGTTACTAACAAGCTCTTAATACTTCCTTATTTGTTACTAACATGCTCTTGATACTTCCTTATTTGTTACTAACAAGCTCTTAATACTTCCTTATTTGTTACTAACATGCTCTTAATACTTCCTTATTTGTTACTAACATGCTCTTAATACTTCCTTATTTGTTACTAACAAGCTCTTAATACTTCCTTATTTGTTACTAACAAGCTCTTAATACTTCCTTATTTGTTACTAACATGCTCTTAATACTTCCTTATTTGTTACTAACAAGCTCTTAATACTTCCTTATTTGTTACTAACAAGCTCTTAATACTTCCTTATTTGTTACTAACATGCTCTTAATACTTCCTTATTTGTTACTAACATGCTCTTAATACATCCTTATTTGTTACTAACAAGCTCTTAATACTTCCTTATTTGTTACTAACAAGCTCTTAATACTTCCTTATTTGTTACTAACAAGCTCTTAATACTTCCTTATTTGTTACTAACAAGCTCTTAATACTTCCTTATTTGTTACTAACAAGCTCTTAATACTTCCTTATTTGTTACTAACAAGCTCTTAATACTTCCTTATTTGTTACTAACAAGCTCTTAATACTTCCTTATTTGTTACTAACAAGCTCTTAATACTTCCTTATTTGTTACTAACAAGCTCTTAATACTTCCTTATTTGTTACTAACAAGCTCTTAATACTTCCTTATTTGTTACTAACAAGCTCTTAATACTTCCTTATTTGTTACTAACAAGCTCTTAATACTTCCTTATTTGTTACTAACAAGCTCTTAATACTTCCTTATTTGTTACTAACAAGCTCTTAATACTTCCTTATTTGTTACTAACATGCTCTTAATACTTCCTTATTTGTTACTAACAAGCTCTTAATACTTCCTTATTTGTTACTAACAAGCTCTTAATACTTCCTTATTTGTTACTAACATGCTCTTAATACTTCCTTATTTGTTACTAACAAGCTCTTAATACTTCCTTATTTGTTACTAACAAGCTCTTAATACTTCCTTATTTGTTACTAACATGCTCTTAATACTTCCTTATTTGTTACTAACAAGCTCTTAATACTTCCTTATTTGTTACTAACATGCTCTTAATACTTCCTTATTTGTTACTAACATGCTCTTAATACTTCCTTATTTGTTACTAACATGCTCTTAATACTTCCTTATTTGTTACTAACATGCTCTTAATACTTCCTTATTTGTTACTAACATGCTCTTAATACTTCCTTATTTGTTACTAACAAGCTCTTAATACTTCCTTATTTGTTACTAACATGCTCTTAATACTTCCTTATTTGTTACTAACAAGCTCTTAATACTTCCTTATTTGTTACTAACATGCTCTTAATACTTCCTTATTTGTTACTAACATGCTCTTGATACTTCCTTATTTGTTACTAACAAGCTCTTAATACTTCCTTATTTGTTACTAACAAGCTCTTAATACTTCCTTATTTGTTACTAACAAGCTCTTAATACTTCCTTATTTGTTACTAACAAGCTCTTAATACTTCCTTATTTGTTACTAACATGCTCTTAATACTTCCTTATTTGTTACTGACATGCTCTTAATACTTCCTTATTTGTTACTAACATGCTCTTAATACTTCCTTATTTGTTACTAACATGCTCTTAATACTTCCTTATTTCTTACTAACATGCTCTTAATACTTCCTTATTTGTTACTAACATGCTCTTAATACTTCCTTATTTGTTACTAACATGCTCTTAATACTTCCTTATTTGTTACTAACATGCTCTTAATACTTCCTTATTTGTTACTAACATGCTCTTAATACTTCCTTATTTGTTACTAACAAGCTCTTAATACTTCCTTATTTGTTACTAACAAGCTCTTAATACTTCCTTATTTGTTACTAACATGCTCTTAATACTTCCTTATTTGTTACTAACAAGCTCTTAATACTTCCTAGTTTATTAGTATTTTCTACTGGATAGTTACTTGTTTGTTACTACCATCTACTGGATGGTTCCTTCTCTGCTACTGCCGAAGGTAAACCAATTACTACAAACTACAGACCAACAGTACTAACTTCTCACATTATCTAAATTACAGACCAACAGTACTAACTTCTCACATTATCTAAATTACAGACCAACAGTACTAACTTCTCACATTATCTAAATTACAGACCAACAGTACTAACTTCTTACATTATCTAAACTACAGACCAACAATACTAACTTCTCACATTATCTAAATTACAGACCAACAGTACTAACTTCTCACATTATCTAAATTACAGACCAACAGTACTAACTTCTCACATTATCTAAATTACAGACCAACAGTACTAACTTCTTACATTATCTAAACTACAGACCAACAATACTAACTTCTCACATTATCTAAATTACAGACCAACAGTACTAACTTCTCACATTATCTAAATTACAGACCAACAGTACTAACTTCTTACATTATCTAAATTACAGACCAACAGTACTAACTTCTTACATTATCTAAACTACAGACCAACAAGCTGTATAGCCCTTGTGGCTTAGCGCTTCTTTTTGATTATAATAATAATACAGACCAACAATACTAACTTCTCACATTATCTAAATTACAGACCAACAGTACTAACTTCTCACATTATCTAAATTACAGACCAATAGTACTAACTTCTTACATTATTTAAACTACAGACCAACAGTGTTAACTTCTCACATTGTCTAAATTACAGACCAACACTTCTAACTTCCCGCATTAACAAAAATTTTTGAAGGGGTCCTGTGAAACATCAAATGGAATAGCATCAGTTGCGACAATGTACAGTCCATGGCAGCCTGTGTTGGACCAGGTCTCTACTGCCTTTCACAGTTGCTAAACCATTACGACATGGTCTTGGATGCACGGGAAGACAAGCAGAATGCTAATGTAGTGTACACTGACTTTGCAACAGCCTTCAACAAGTGCGACAAATGGTGTGATAGCGCACAAAATGCGCGCAAAAGAAATAACTGGAAGAGTGAGTAAAGGAATATTTAGGTTAACAAATAGAACTCAGAGAGGAGTAGTAAACAGTGAAGTAGGAATTGCCATAGTGAAAAGTTGTGTTGCTCAAGGCACAGTATTCCCTCTACTTTGTTGCTCATTCTTACATCAGACATAGACGGAGACATAAATCATAGTACCGTAACATCTGTTGCTGATTATACCAGAATCTCTGAGTTGCGTCCCTCATAGACAACGAATCTTCAAGAGGATATAAATCAAGTCTTCCAGTGGGCCTCAGACAATATAATGTTCATTAAGGGCAATTTTCAATTTCTCCACTATGAAAGTAAGGAGGAAATATAGACTGAAATGGAGTACAAAACAAACTCAAATCACTCAACAAAGCGAAAGTTCAATGTACGAGACTTAGGAGTGACTGTCAAAGATTTCAGTCAAGGATCACAGCAATGTTACTGAACCACTGATGATACTCTTCAAGTAACTGGTTCTCTCCATGCTGGAATATTGCTTCCTTCTAACAGCCCCATTCTGTATTCTAAAGCTTCTTTGTATATTCCCAGCTCTTGATATCTCTCTTGCCTTGAACACAGCTGTGAGCACAGAGCAATATTCTAGACGTGTGAGCACAAGTGATTTAAATAGTACTATCAGTGGCTTTATTTCTCATATTTTCAAAGTTCTCAGTGTCCACTCGATCCTTTTTGTGGACTTTGCTGCATTTGTAGCGGGAGGAAAATTCTCGAAACCCGTCAAAGACATATCAAAGGTATCATCTGACATTATTATTCCTAAGTCTTTTACTTGTTTCTTATGTTATAAGAAATGGTCAGTTTGTTCTATATTCAGTGTTTAATTTGAGTTCTTCATTCTTCCAATATCTAAGTAACTTAAAGTTACCACCAATGAGCATAATCTTATTTTCAGTTGCCTACTGGAAGGCGTTGCTGATATCTGATTGTAATATTTCTGCACAGTTTACTGAGGCGACTTTCATGCTGATTTTGGTATCTTCTGTGAAGGATTACACAAAACTGTGACTCTTGTTATCTATGTCTTCTGTAAGGATGAGAAACAGTAATGGTGTCAAAACCGTACCTTGGAGCACTGAACTTTTGTTTTAATGATCTAATAATAGCGAGAAGCATAATTTTACTGCTCTAAATCCATGCTAATTTGGGTTGTGTACGTTATGTTGATCCATAAAAACAGTAAGTTAGCGTCTCAGGAGCCTTTCAAAGACTTTTATGACGTGTGATGCTAATGTTACTGATCTGAAATATTTTTACCATCACTCTGCTGTCTTCGTTGTGAAGGACTCCGTCTGCACTGTTTAAGACTGACCCCATGTATTAAAGATCTTCCCTATAAGGATAGACTGAGGGCCCCCGAACCTGCACTCTCTAGAAGGGCATAGAATTAGGAGGGATATGATTGAGGTGTATAAATGGAAAACAGGAATAAATAAAGGGAATGTATATATCGTGCTAAAAATATCTAGCCAAGACAGGACTTGTAGCAATGGTTTCAAGTTGGAAAAAATCAGATTCAGGAAGGATATAGGAATGCACTGGTTTGGTAACAGAGTTGTGGATGAGTAGAACAAACTCCCGAGTACCATCATAGAAGCTAAAACGTTGTGTAGTTTTAAAAATAGGTTAGATAATTACATGGTGGGTGCTGGTGGTTGTGAGTTGGACCAGACTAACTTGTGCTAACCATACCCCCGGCCGGGATTGAACCCGCGGTCATAGAGTCTCAAAACTCCAGCCCGTCGCGTTAGCCACTAGCCGGGGGTATGGTTTGTTTGCGATCGTGTCATTACGATTTCTTGAGTCAAGTTAACTTGTGCTAATAGGTCTGATGCATTGCTCCTTAAGTAGATGTGACCTGGACCTGACTAGATTGGGTCAGTGGCTTAATTAAGCCCGTAGGTGATTTGGACCTGCCTCGCATAGGCCAGTAGGCCTGCTGCAGTGTTCCTTCTTTCTTATGTTCTTATGCTGAGTGTAACTTTATACTGTGATGCATATGAAATCAAGCTGTCTGAATGATTGATTGTAGGTATTTGAAACTCAGTAGTAGTGTTTGGAGTACGTCCAAGAGGAAACAGGTTCAATTACTAGGTGGAAAGAGAGAGAGAGAGAGAGAGAGAACTAAGCTGGGTAACCCTGCCTCCCAAGATTTACCTCGGATAATATTACATTTGGCCTGTTTTATCCATTACTATCCTCCCTCCCTCCCCTATCTTCCTTCCCTCCTACATATGCTCCCTCATCTTCCCTCATTATCAGTATTCCTCAACCTCCATCTATATTATTAGTGCTATTATTGTATAAATATACACGCTGTATTTTGATTCGTCCAGGAGCCTGGTCTTGAATTTTATGGGTATCTATTAACTTTCCCCTTTTCCCTAGTTGGGGGAGGGAGGGAGGATAGGTGTTTTGGGTGGGTCTCTCCTCACCCCACTGGGGGTTTTGTTCAAGAAGATAGGTTGGTTGCTTAATGACCCTCTACGGGGGTCATTAAGGCTGCATGGTAACCTGTTCACCACCAGAGAATACTTTAATCCCTAAAATTGGGAGTAAAGTTTCAGCATATATACAGTGAGTGAAATACGTCCCACAGGGTATAAATCCTGTAAGGAAGGTAGGTACTGAGATTGGTGTTTGTCAGATGGTGACTTGCCCAGTGGTTCAGCAACTACTGGCTTACTATTATTATATACCTGTGATATACCTGTAATATACCATTGACTGGGCTTTTAGCCAGGCTTTTCTGTTCAATGCCTGTTCAACCAGGTTTGCTTGAGGGGTCTGTTAGAGTATCTCAGAACCTGGCTCTGTTGATGAACTTTGGGTCGTGAACTCCAGCACTGCGCCTGAGGTGTTCAGGGAGAATCGCTGCTACAAGTTCGCTGGACGCCACACATGAAGATAGGAATGCAAGGAATGCTGTCTGTGATATCTTGCGGACACCAGTGCCTCTTAGTCTAACTGGCAGTCTAGCTTGGTTCCACTGTTCGTCATTTAGAACGAAGTTGAGTATTTTTGTGAATATCGACCTTAGAGACTGTGGTATTCATGTAATTTAGGGTTGTATTTGAGGATGAACATCTTAGGGAATATGATAGCCTGAAGAGGCTGAAACACTGCGAGAAGGTACAATGCATCATATGTGTCTAGACTGCCTACTCGTTTTTCCATCCTCCTCAGATCATCCAGTTTGTCCTCGAGAATTACGGTAATAGCATTACTTTCTAGCTGGGCTCCAAGCAGGCTGTTGTCAGGAGTGAGGACAATGGTTGACGCACCTGGTAGTATGGATCTTGCTGCATCGATTGCTTGCTGGGTGGCTGAGATGATTTCCTATTTGAATGGACGAATCCCATTACTGGTACCCATGTCATCATCTGATCCAGATCTGCCAGAAGGGACTCCTTCGTGCCTGCCAGTGTGCCATCATCCAGGAACCAGATATTTAGTTTGCTAGCCAGCCTGATAGTGATTTATCTAACCTCTGTGCAGAAGAGAAATGGGTCGGAGAATCCCTGTGCTAAACACCCTGTGATGAAGTGATTTTGTGCTCCCCAAACAGTAAATTAAGCACCTTGAAGGTCCTGGAAGCCAAGATAGTTTGGTTGAAGCATCATGGCATCAGAGCATAGTTCTAGCTGCCCAGACAACTTTTGTTCCAAGTAGGGAAATTAGATCTAACAAAAATGATCCCAAATGGATGAACAATAGATTAAAACATCTCATTGGTCAAAAGAGAGGCATATATAGGCGTATCAAAAGAGGGGAGGGCAGTTAAGAAATCATTATACTCAATTAAAGAGAGAAATAAAGAAAGGAATAAGAAAATCAAAAAGGGATTATGAAGCTAAGGTTGCAAGGGATTCAAAGACTAACCCAAAAGGGTTCTTTCAGGTATACAGAAGTAAGATTAGGGACAAGACTGGCCCACTTAAGAGTAACTGACAGTGATAAGGATATGTGTGAAATTCTCAGTACCTACTTCCTCTCAGTTTTCACCCAGGAAAATACTAGCGATATTCCTGAAATAATAGATTATGTAGAAGAGGACGATAATAAACTATGCACGATTGTGGTAACTAGTGACATGGTCCTCGGACATTAAATAGAGAAACTAAAACCTAACAAATCCCCAGGCCCTGATGAACTGTTTGCAAGGGTGGTAAAGGAATGTAAAGAGGAACTTAGCATACCTTTGGCTAATCTTTTTAACATATCACTACAAACTGGCATAGTGCCTGATAAGTGGAAAATGGCAAATGTAATACCTATTTACAAGGCAGGTGACAGGTCCTTGGCTTCGAACTATAGACCAATAAGCCTTACCTCCATAGTGGGAAAATTTATGGAATCAATAATTGCCCAAGCAATTCATAGCCATCTTGATAGGCACATATTGATTAATAAATCTCAACACGATTTTACAAAGGGGCGTTCCTGTCTTATGAATGTACTAACATTTTTCACTAAGGTGCTTGAGGAGGTAGATCATGGTAATGAATATGATATTGTGTATGTGGACTTCAGTAAGGCTTTCGATAGAGTTCCACATAAGAGGCTATTGAGGAAACTTAAGGCACACGGAACAGGAGGAGAAATTTTTTCCTGGATAGAGGCATGGCTGACAAATAGGCAGCAGAGTGTTTGCATAAATGGGGAGAAATCAGAATGGGGGCACGTCACAAGCGGTGTTCCTCAGGGGTCAGTGTTGGGCCCGTTGTTGTTCACAATTTACATAAACGACATAGATGAGGGAATAAATAGCGACATAAGCAAATTTGCTGATGACACCAAAATAGGCCGTCCAATTCATTCTAATGAGGACACTAGAGCACTCCAGGATGATTTGAATAGACTGATGCATTGGTCGGAGAAGTGGCAGATGCAGTTTAATATAGACAAATGCAAAGTTCTAAATGTTGGACAGGAAAATAACCATGCGACATATAAACTAAATAATGTAGATCTTAATACTACTGATTGCGAAAAGGATTTAGGAGTTCTGGTTAGCAGTAATCTAAAACCAAGACAACAGTGCATTAGTGTTCGCAATAAAGCTAACAGAATTCTTGGCTTCATGTCTAGAAGTACAAATAATAGAAGTCCTCAGATTGTTCTTCAACTCTATATATTCTTGGTGTGTCGTTCCGAATTTGTAAAACTTGCTATTTTGGCTTAAATAGCAACGCTCGTCTTGCCGGATAAGGCAAACGAAAATTTGTGTATGCAATAATATCGCAAAAATCATTTCGACTATGCTGCTCAGTTCTGGTCACCGTATTACAGAATGGATATAAATGCTCTGGAAAACGTACAGAGGAGGATGACGATGATGATCCCATGTATCAGAAATCTTCCCTATGAGGATAGACTGAGGGCCCTGAATCTGCACTCTCTAGAAAAGCCTAGAATTAGGGGGGATATGATCGAGGTGCATAAATGGAAAACAGGAATAAATAAAGGGGATGTATATAGCCTTCTGAAAATTTCCAGCCAAGACAGGACTCGCAGCAATGGTTTCAAGTTGGAAAAATTCAGATTCAGGAAGGATATAGGAAAGCACTGGTTTGGTAATAGAGTTGTGGATGAGTGGAACAAACTCCCGAGTACAGTTATTGAGGCTAAAATGTTGTGTAGTTTTAAAAATAGGTTAGATAAATAAATACATGAGTGGGTGTGGGTATGTGTTAGTTGGACCTGACTAGCTTGTGCTGCTGGGTCTGGTGCCTTGCTCCTTCCTTGATTGGAGGTGACCAGACTGGGTGGGTCATTGGGAAAATCCAGGGGAAGGGACATGGACCTACTCCGCATGGGTTAGTAGGCCTGTTGCAGTGTTCCTTCTTTCTTATGTTCTTATGTACTCTATACAAATACTTCTGACAGCCGCGCTAGAAACGAGACGGTGAAGAGTGTTGCTCTTGGTGAAGGTCGGAATTCCTCCATATTTTTCAGGGCATAAAGGGATGTACCAAGGAAGAACAGTTTAACTTCGTCGTGAAACTGACCAAGCAGGCAATTATTGACGATCCTCCAATTGAAGTAGCGTGGTAAACTTCCCAAGAACTGGATTGACCATCTCTTATTAGTGTTGGCGGGTGGGGGGAGGGGGTGATGTTGCGGTTTGGAGAGTCATTTGAACAGTGATGTCGACGCCCTTCTGGCAAGACAGTGATTGAATGAGTGACAGTGAAAGTGTTTCTTTTTTGTCGGGTCCCACCCTTTCGGTGGGAGACGAACGGAGTGCTTGCTCTCTCTCTCTCTCTCTCTCTCTCTCTCTCTCTCTCTCTCTCTCTCTCTCTCTCTCTCTCTCTCTCTCTCTCTCTCTCTCCCTCTCTCTCTCTCTCTCTCTCTCTCTCTCTCTCTCTCTCTCTCTCTCTCTCTCTCTCTCTCTCTCTCTCTCTCTCTCTCTATCTCTCTCTCTCTCTCTCTCTCTCTCTCTCTCTCTCTCTCTCTCTCTCTCTCTCTCTCTCTCTCTTATATATATATATATATATATATATATATATATATATATATATATATATATATATATATATATATATATATATATATATATATATATATATATATATATATATATATAAAATAGGTAAAACTTGCTATTTTAGCTTAAATAGCAACGCTCTACTTGTCGGATAAGGCAAACGAAAATTTGTGTATGCAATAATATCGCAAAAATCATTCTGAACCTAACGAAAACATATATTTCACCGTGTTTGTATATTATTAAATTTTTGTAAACTTGTCAAAAATGTATTTAGGTGGATTAGGCTAAATTAAATTGAGCTTGGAATAATAAGGTTAGGTAAGTTTTCTAAGGTTCTTTTGGTATGAAATTATTATTTTTTACATTAACATAAGTGAAAAAATATATCTTTCAATGTATAAGAGAAAATTTTAGAAAAGACTTAATTTTAAATGAGTTTTGTTTGAACTACAGACAACGTTTCGCTCGGGTGGAAACATTAGGTCGTGTTTCCATAAGACACTTGTTGTCCCTGTTCACCCATCAGTAAAATGGGTACTTGGTGTTAGTCAACTGGTGTGGGTCGCATCCTGGGACAATATTGACTTAATTTGCACGAAATGCTCTACATAACAAGGGGCTTTCATTATATTAGTAAGTCATTGATGTCAACTAGGCCTGTATACCTCGTACATGTACTTGTAGAAATAAAGATTATTATTTTTATTATTATGATTATTATTATTATTATTATTATTATTATTATTATTATTATTATTATTATTATTAACAAAAGGTTCTCACTACAGGAAGTGAGTCTATACCAGACTACATTTGCATGGATCATCCTCTACCAGACTACCAGTAGAGCAACAAGGTCAGTCTGTTTACACTCTAAGTTGCTTCCTAATTGTGTTAATCTACGTTAATTTTATCATAGTGAGTTATAGATCTACTCAGGCTTCTAATTAGATTCCTACGACATTCAAATTCATGATGCAGCACCCTTGTCATACAAATTTTAATGCCTACCAGACTGACCAAGGTTACTTAATACCTACCAGACTGACCAAGGTTACTTAATACCTGCCAGACTGACCAAGGTTACTTAATGCCTGCCAGACTGACCAATGTTACTTAATGCCTGCCAGACTGACCAAGGTTACTTAATACCTACCAGACTGACCAATGTTACTTAATGCCTGCCAGACTGACCAAGGTTACTTAATGCCTGCCAGACTGACCAATGTTACTTAATGCCTGCCAGACTGACCAATGTTACTTAATACCTACCAGACTGACCAAGGTTACTTAATACCTGCTAGACTGACCAATGTTACTTAATACCTACCAGACTGACCAAGGTTACTTAATGCCTGCCAGACTGACCAAGGTTACTTAATGCCTGCCAGACTGACCAAGGTTACTTAATGCCTACCAGACTGACCAAGGTTACTTAATGCCTGCCAGACTGACCAATGTTACTTAATGCCTGCCAGACTGACCAAGGTTACTTAATGCCTACCAGACTGACCAATGTTACTTAATGCCTGCCAGACTGACCAATGTTACTTAATACCTACCAGACTGACCAATGTTACTTAATGCCTGCCAGACTGACCAAGGTTACTTAATACCTGCCAGACTGACCAAGGTTACTTAATGCCTGCCAGACTGACCAAGGTTACTTAATACCTGCCAGACTGACCAAGGTTACTTAATGCCTGCCAGACTGACCAAGGTTACTTAATACCTGCCAGACTGACCAAGGTTACTTAATGCCTACCAGACTGACCAAGGTTACTTAATACCTGCCAGACTGACCAAGGTTACTTAATACCTGCCAGACTGACCAAGGTTACTTAATACCTGCCAGACTGACCAAGGTTACTTAATACCTACCAGACTGACCAAGGTTACTTAATACCTGCCAGACTGACCAATGTTACTTAATACCTGCCAGACTGACCAAGGTTACTTAATGCCTGCCAGACTGACCAAGGTTACTTAATGCCTACCAGACTGACCAAGGTTACTTAATGCCTGCTAGACTGAGCAAGGTTACTTAATGCCTGCCAGACTGACCAAGGTTACTTAATGCCTACCAGACTGACCAAGGTTACTTAATGCCTGCCAGACTGACCAATGTTACTTAATGCCTGCCAGACTGACCAAGGTTACTTAATGCCTACCAGACTGACCAATGTTACTTAATGCCTGCCAGACTGACCAAGGTTACTTAATACCTGCCAGACTGACCAAGGTTACTTAATGCCTACCAGACTGACCAAGGTTACTTAATACCTGCCAGACTGACCAAGGTTACTTAATGCCTGCCAGACTGACCAAGGTTACTTAATGCCTACCAGACTGACCAATGTTACTTAATGCCTGCCAGACTGACCAAGGTTACTTAATACCTGCCAGACTGACCAAGGTTACTTAATACCTGCCAGACTGACCAAGGTTACTTAATACCTGCCAGACTGACCAAGGTTACTTAATACCTACCAGACTGACCAAGGTTACTTAATGCCTGCCAGACTGACCAAGGTTACTTAATGCCTGCCAGACTGACCAATGTTACTTAATGCCTGCCAGACTGACCAAGGTTACTTAATGCCTACCAGACTGACCAATGTTACTTAATCCCTCCCAGACTGACCAATGTTACTTAATGCCTGCCAGACTGACCAAGGTTACTTAATGCCTACCAGACTGACCAATGTTACTTAATGCCTGCCAGACTGACCAAGGTTACTTAATACCTGCCAGACTGACCAAGGTTACTTAATGCCTGCCAGACTGACCAATGTTACTTAATGCCTGCCAGACTGACCAATGTTACTTAATACCTACCAGACTGACCAATGTTACTTAATGCCTGCCAGACTGACCAAGGTTACTTAATACCTGCCAGACTGACCAAGGTTACTTAATACCTGCCAGACTGACCAAGGTTACTTAATACCTGCCAGACTGACCAAGGTTACTTAATGCCTGCCAGACTGACCAATGTTACTTAATACCTACCAGACTGACCAATGTTACTTAATGCCTGCCAGACTGACCAAGGTTACTTAATACCTGCCAGACTGACCAAGGTTACTTAATGCCTGCCAGACTGACCAAGGTTACTTAATGCCTGCCAGACTGACCAATGTTACTTAATACCTACCAGACTGACCAAGGTTACTTAATGCCTGCCAGACTGACCAAGGTTACTTAATGCCTGCCAGACTGACCAATGTTACTTAATGCCTGCCAGACTGACCAATGTTACTTAATACCTACCAGACTGACCAAGGTTACTTAATGCCTGCCAGACTGACCAAGGTTACTTAATACCTGCCAGACTGACCAAGGTTACTTAATGCCTGCCAGACTGACCAATGTTACTTAATACCTACCAGACTGACCAATGTTACTTAATGCCTGCCAGACTGACCAAGGTTACTTAATACCTACCAGACTGACCAAGGTTACTTAATGCCTGCCAGACTGACCAAGGTTACTTAATACCTACCAGACTGACCAATGTTACTTAATGCCTGCCAGACTGACCAAGGTTACTTAATGCCTGCCAGACTGACCAAGGTTACTTAATACCTACCAGACTGACCAAGGTTACTTAATACCTGCCAGACTGACCAAGGTTACTTAATGCCTGCCAGACTGACCAATGTTACTTAATACCTACCAGACTGACCAAGGTTACTTAATGCCTGCCAGACTGACCAAGGTTACTTAATACCTGCCAGACTGACCAATGTTACTTAATACCTACCAGACTGACCAAGGTTACTTAATACCTGCCAGACTGACCAAGGTTACTTAATGCCTGCCAGACTGACCAATGTTACTTAATACCTACCAGACTGACCAAGGTTACTTAATGCCTGCCAGACTGACCAAGGTTACTTAATGCCTGCCAGACTGACCAATGTTACTTAATACCTACCAGACTGACCAAGGTTACTTAATACCTGCCAGACTGACCAAGGTTACTTAATGCCTGCCATACTGACCAAGGTTACTTAATACCTGCCAGACTGACCAAGGTTACTTAATGCCTGCCAGACTGACCAATGTTACTTAATACCTACCAGACTGACCAAGGTTACTTAATACCTGCCAGACTGACCAAGGTTACTTAATGCCTGCTAGACTGACCAAGGTTACTTAATACCTGCCAGACTGACCAAGGTTACTTAATGCCTGCCAGACTGACCAATGTTACTTAATGCCTGCCAGACTGACCAAGGTTACTTAATGCCAGCCAGACTGACCAAGGTTACTTAATGCCTGCCAGACTGACCAATGTTACTTAATACCTACCAGACTGACCAAGGTTACTTAATGCCTGCCAAACTGACCAAGGTTACTTAATGCCTGCCAGACTGACCAAGGTTACTTAATGCCTGCCAGACTGACCAATGTTACTTAATACCTACCAGACTGACCAAGGTTACTTAATGCCTGCCAGACTGACCAAGGTTACTTAATGCCTGCCAGACTGACCAAGGTTACTTAATGCCTGCCAGACTGACCAAGGTTACTTAATGCCTACCAGACTGACCAAGGTTACTTAATGCCTACCAGACTGACCAAGGTTACTTAATGCCTGCCAGACTGACCAAGGTTACTTAATACCTACCAGACTGACCAAGGTTACTTAATGCCTGCCAGACTGACCAAGGTTACTTAATGCCTGCCAGACTGACCAAGGTTACTTAATGCCTGCCAGACTGACCAAGGTTACTTAAAACCTGCCAGACTGACCAAGGTTACTTAATACCTGCCAAACTGACCAAGGTTACTTAATGCCTGCCAGACTGACCAAGGTTACTTAATGCCTGCCAGACTGACCAAGGTTACTTAATGCCTGCCAGACTGACCAAGGTTACTTAATGCCTGCCAGACTGACCAAGGTTACTTAATACCTACCAGACTGACCAAGGTTACTTAATACCTACCAGACTGACCAAGGTTACTTAATACCTACCAGACTGACCAAGGTTACTTAATGCCTACCAGACTGACCAAGGTTACTTAATACCTACCAGACTGACCAAGGTTACTTAATGCCTGCTAGACTGACCAAGGTTACTTAATACCTACCAGACTGACCAAGGTTACTTAATACCTGCCAGACTGACCAAGGTTACTTAATACCTACCAGACTGACCAAGGTTACTTAATACCTGCCAGACTGACCAAGGTTACTTAATGCCTGCCAGACTGACCAAGGTTACTCAATACCTGCCAGACTGACCAAGGTTACTTAATGCCTGCCAGACTGACCAAGGTTACTTAATACCTACCAGACTGACCAAGGTTACTTAATACCTACCAGACTGACCAAGGTTACTTAATACCTACCAGACTGACCAAGGTTACTCAGTACCTGCCAGACTGACCAAGGTTACTTAATGCCTGCCAGACTGACCAAGGTTACTTAATACCTGCCAGACTGACCAAGGTTACTTAATACCTACCAGACTGACCAAGGTTACTTAATACCTACCAGACTGACCAAGGTTACTTAATACCTGCCAGACTGACCAAGGTTACTTAATACCTGCCAGACTGACCAAGGTTACTTAATACCTACCAGACTGACCAAGGTTACTTAATGCCTACCAGACTGACCAAGGTTACTTAATACCCACCAGACTGACCAAGGTTACTTATTATACGTGTCTTCGTCTCTGTAATATAATTTCGTTAGATTAATCAGCCTTATCATGTGAGAGATAGTCTATAATAAGAGAAATTGATATATAATAAGAGATACAATCTATAGTAAGAGAGATGCAGTCTATAATAAGAGATACAATCTGTAATAAGAGAGATACCGTCTATAATAAGAGAGATGAAGTTTATAATAAGAGAAATTTATCAATAATAAGAGATACAGTCTATAACGAGAGATACAGTCTATAAAGAGAGATACAGTCTATAAAGAGAGATACAGTCTATAAAGAGAGATACAGTCTATAAAGAGATACAGTCTATAACGAGAAATACAGTCTATAAAGACAGATACAGTCTATAACGAGAGATACAGTCTATAAAGAGAGATACAGTCTATAAAGACAGATACAGTCTATAACGAGAGATACAGTCTATAACGAGAGATACAGTCTATAAAGAGAAATACAGTCTATAAAGAGAGATAAAGTCTATAAAGAGAGATACAGTCTATAACGAGAGATACAGTCTATAACGAGAGATACAGTCTATAACGAGAGATACAGTCTATAACGAGAGATACATTCTATAACGAGAGATACAGTCTATAACGAGAGATACAGTCTATAACGAGAGATACAGTCTATAACGAGAGATACAGTCTATAACGAGACAGTCTATGACGAGAGATGCAGTCTATAACGAGAGATACAGTCTATAACGAGAGATACAGTCTATAACGAGAGATACAGTCTATAACGAGAGATGCAGTCTATAACGAGAGATACAGTCTATAACGAGAGATACAGTCTATAACGAGAGATACAGTCTATAACGAGAGATACAGTCTATAACGAGAGATACAGTCTATAACGAGAGATACAGTCTATAACGAGAGATACAGTCTATAACGAGAGATACAGTCTATAACGAGAGATACAGTCTATAACGAGAGGTACAGTCTATAACGAGAGATACAGTCTATAACGAGAGATACAGTCTATAACGAGAGATACAGTCTATAACGAGAGATACAGTCTATAACGAGAGATACAGTCTATAACGAGAGATACAGTCTATAACGAGAGATACAGTCTATAACGAGAGATACAGTCTATAACGAGAGATGCAGTCTATAACGAGAGATGCAGTCTATAACGAGAGATACAGTCTATAACGAGAGATACATTCTATAACGAGAGATACAGTCTATAACGAGAGATACATTCTATAACGAGAGATACAGTCTATAACGAGAGATACATTCTATAACGAGAGATACAGTCTATAACGAGAGATACAGTCTATAACGAGAGATACAGTCTATAACGAGAGATACATTCTATAACGAGAGATACAGTCTATAACGAGAGATACATTCTATAACGAGAGATACATTCTATAACGAGAGATACATTCTATAACGAGAGATACAGTCTATAACGAGAGATACATTCTATAACGAGAGATACAGTCTATAACGAGAGATACAGTCTATAACGAGAGATACATTCTATAACGAGAGATACAGTCTATAACGAGAGATACATTCTATAACGAGAGATACAGTCTATAACGAGAGATACATTCTATAACGAGAGATACAGTCTATAACGAGAGATACAGTCTATAACGAGAGATACAGTCTATAACGAGAGATACATTCTATAACGAGAGATACAGTCTATAACGAGAGATACAGTCTATAACGAGAGATACAGTCTATAACGAGAGATACATTCTATAACGAGAGATACAGTCTATAACGAGAGATACAGTCTATAACGAGAGATACAGTCTATAACGAGAGATACAGTCTATAACGAGAGATACAGTCTATAACGTGAGATAGTCTATAACGAGAGATACAGTCTATAATAAGAACTATGCACTCTAGCACGGCAGTACATTGATTTCTTTCACATAGAATGTACCGTGTCAATAATATATACATGTATCTCTCCCTAAGTAAAAGAACTGCGTATTAGTTCTTAATTAATCAGGTGCGTGTGTGCGGTACCTGTGGCCGATTTTAAGATTTGCTGCTTTCGTAAGGAGTAAATTCGGTGTGCAGGTTTGGGACCAATCCCACCAGTATCTTCCAGGTGTAGATTATGATGTATTTTTCTAAGGAGTAGTTCTAGGGTCTCCAAGGCGCTCCCAGCAGTTTAGGTGCTGGACTAAGTTTATGCGACCTGTGAAGGTTCTCTGAACATTTTCCATCCCAACAGTTTCGCCAGCCGCAAGGAAGACCATTGATACACAACAGTATTCTAGCCTAGAGAGAACAAGTGACCCGAAGTGTCATCATTGGCTTGGCATCGTTTGTTTTGAAACTTGTTATTATCCAACATATCATTTCTTATCCAACATATCATTTCGCTAGTGACTGCGATAAAGACATTGATGTGCTCCTTGAAAGTGAGATCCTCTGACATTATCACTCCCAGGTCTTGAACTCTGATGGCATTACCACTTATTTTTAATATAATAATAATATTATTATTATTAAAAATAATACCTGTTGACTCTAACATCACTATCATTAGACAAATTAGATTTAGACACAAATCACACCCTTACTGGGAGCGGAAACTTGACGTTTCGGTCGATCGTGAACATTGTTAGATTCAGGACGGAACGAAACATTGCCTTCAGTTTTTCTATGAATTGTGGGTTAGTTGTGAATTGTTCCAGTCACGGTGTTGTGGGTTAGTTGTGAATTGTTCCAGTCACGGTGTTGTTAGTTAGTTGTGAATTATTCCAGTCACGGTGTTGTGGGTTAGTTGTGAATTGTTCCAGTCACGGTGTTGTTGGTTAGTTGTGAATTGTTCCAGTCATGGTGTTGTGGGTTAGTTGTGAATTGTTCCAGTCACGGTGTTGTGGGTTAGTTGTGAATTGTTCCAGTCACGGTGTTGTGGGTTACTTGTGAATTGTTCCAGTCATGGTGTTGTGGGTTAGTTGTGAATTGTTCCAGTCACGTTGTTGTGGGTTAGTTGTGAATTGTTCCAGTCACGGTGTTGTGGGTTAGTTGTGAATTGTTCCAGTCACGGTGTTGTTAGTTAGTTGTGAATTATTCCAGTCACGGTGTTGTGGGTTAGTTGTGAATTGTTCCAGTCACGGTGTTGTTGGTTAGTTGTGAATTGTTCCAGTCATGGTGTTGTGGGTTAGTTGTGAATTGTTCCAGTCACGGTGTTGTGGGTTACTTGTGAATTGTTCCAGTCATGGTGTTGTGGGTTAGTTGTGAATTGTTCCAGTCACGGTGTTGTGGGTTAGTTGTGAATTGTTCCAGTCACGGTGTTGTTGGTTAGTTGTGAATTGTTCCAGTCACGGTGTTGTGGGTTAGTTGTGAATTGTTCCACCCACGGTGTTGTGGGTTAGTTATGAATTGTTCCAGTCACGGTGTTGTGGGTTAGTTGTGAATTGTTCCAGCCATGGTGTTGTGGGTTAGTTATGAATTGTTCCAGTCACGGTGTTGTGGGTTAGTTGTGAATTGTTCCAGTCACGGTGTTGGGGGTTAGTTGTGAATTATTCCAGCCACGATGTTGTGGGTTAGTTGTGAATTGTTCCAGTCATGGTGTTGTGGGTTAGTTGTGAATTGTTCCAGTCACGATGTTGTTGGTTAGTTGTGAATTGTTCCAGTCACGGTGTTGTTGGTTAGTTGTGAATTGTTCCAGTCACGATGTTGTGGGTTAGTTGTGAATTGTTCCAGTCACGGTGTTGTTTGGTTAGGTGTGAATTGTTAAAGTCACGGTGTTGTTGGTTAGTTGTGAATTGTTCCAGTCACGGTGTTGTGGGTTAGTTGTGAATTGTTCCAGTCACGGTGTTGTGGGTTAGTTATGAATTGTTCCAGCCATGGTGTTGTGGGTTAGTTATGAATTGTTCCAGTCACGGTGTTGTGGGTTAGTTGTGAATTGTTCCAGCCACGATGTTGTGGGTTAGTTGTGAATTGTTCCAGTCACGGTGTTGTGGGTTAGTTGTGAATTGTTCCAGCCACGATGTTGTGGGTTGTGAATTGTTCCAGTCACGGTGTTGTTTGGTTAGGTGTGAATTGTTCCAGTCACGGTGTTGTTGGTTAGTTGTGAATTGTTCCAGTCACGGTGTTGTTGGTTAGTTGTGAATTGTTCCAGTCACGGTGTTGTTGGTTAGTTGTGAATTGTTCCAGCCACGGTATTGTGGGTTTTATTCTTCAATGTCATCTTAGTCAGTTCCTGATCAGCCGGGCTGTGGCTCGTACGTTGGTTTGCGTGCAGCCAGCAGCAACAGCCTGGTTGATCAGGCGCTGATCCACCAGGAGGCCTGGTCACAGACCGGGCCGCGGGGGCGTTGACCCCCGGAACTCTCTCCAGGTAAACTCCAGGTAGCATGACACATTCAAGCATGATACAATTTAGACATTTCATGAAGACAGTTCATTCACCACTTCAAGATACATATTTTAGTATCCTCGCAGTTAGGACTGAAATATTCCAGTCTGAAGGATATACACAATACTTCAGGCATCCGTGAGCATAGAGACTAGGAGGAAAGTGAATGAAGTTAGTAGTGATATGGTTCAAAGTCAATTAGATAGACTGAAACAAGTCACCGGGCCCTGACGAAGTCTTGTCAGGAATTCTAAAGGAATTCAATGAGGAACCCAGCGAACTATTAGTTGGTCCATTCAATAAATCACTGCAGACGAGTATCTTACCACGTGAGTGGAATATGAGAAAGGTTATACTCATTGACGAAGTAGGAGATAGATCCTCGGCTTCAAATTATAGATCAGTCAGACTAACCTCAATTGTGGGATAGTTGATGGAATCAGTAATTGCGGATGCAATTCGAAGCCACCTTCAAAAGAAGAGAAGTATATATATGAATCTCAGCACGGTTTTACAAAATGGCGTTTTTGCCTTACAAATACCTTAACTTTTTCCACTAAGGTTTTCGAGGCAGTAGAGCAAGATAAAGAACGATAAATTAAACACATGTGAAACACTTGTGTCTAATTTATCAACTTGTCGGTTCTCTGAACCATTCATCTACAAGATAAAGAACACAGTATTATGTATATGAACTTCAGCAAGGCCTGTGATAAAGTTCCCCGTAGATGAATAATGAACAAAGCAGCGGTGCAAGGCATAGCAGGAGAAATATCTCTGGCTCGAGGCATGGTTGACTTATAGCCAAAAGAGAGTTTGCATAAGTGGTAAGAAATCACAGTGGGGACTCGTTACAAGTGGTGTTCCACAGGAGTCACCACTGGACCAGTTATTGTTTACAATCAGCATGAACAACATAGACGAGAGGAATAAATAGTGACATTAAATAGGTCGTTAGATAATTTCTGAGGACACTAGAGCGCTATAGGATGACCTGCTTAGGTTGATGTGATTGATAGGTGACTGATGAGTTTTCTGTGGACAAATGTAATGTTCAAGTTCTCGAAAAAAGAAAATAACTGTAGCACTTACAAAGTAAATAGTATAGATCCCAGTCAGACTAAATGCGAGAATTATGCAGTAGTTCTGGTGAGCAGTAGTTCAAAGTCAAGACAACAGTGCACAAGTCTTTACAATAAAGCTAATAGGATTCTTGGCTTTATATCAAGAAGTACTAGAAGTCCAAAGGTTATACTTTGATATACTTTTGATAAGTTTCGAGAGTATTTGCTACTCCCGGAGCCCGACCCTAGGCCAGGCTTGTTTCTGTTCGCTTCTGGTCTCAGTATTACAGATTCAATTCAGTTCAAGTTTATTCTCTATAATGGTTACAATGTGGGGTTTACAGGTTTTGGGTATTTTGTGGTTTACATGTTATAAAATACAAATTACAGAGGGGGCCACTAGGACACCTAGCATGGCTAGGCATCTCGAGCAGACTTAGATTAATTCTTAACATTAAATCCTTACAGATTATAGTATTAATTAAGGCTAAGTGACTACATCATAATTTGTGAGTTTAGCAATGTGAATGCTTTTGTTTTGGCACAATACAAGGTGTCTATATTTGAGTATCATAGTCAAACTTATGACTAGTTAGGATTTATTATTTTAAGATTAAGATTAGTATTTCTGGGTTTATAGTCAGTGGGTGAGTGTAATTTTGAACCACCAGGTGGTTATCATGTAGTTAGTTGTCGGGGTGGATCAGGGAGATAAGATGTTTTCTAACTGTAGTTTTGAAAGTGATGAATGTGTCTGCAGTTCTAGAGTTTTCAGGTAGGGTGTTCCAGATTTTAGGTCCTTTGAAATACATTGAATTTTTGTAAAGGTTTAGTCGGACACGGGGAATGTCATAGAGATGTTTGTGTCTGGTGTTACGCCTGTGGATCCTGTCACAGCTATCAAGAAAGCGTTTTAGGTCAAGGTTAATATTGGAATTTAAGGTCCTG
>NC_091323.1:30021863-30054363 GCF_038502225.1 Cherax quadricarinatus | reverse complement strand
TCATCGCCTTTTCGTGTCTTTATACTTGATTTATAATGTAAAAATAAAGAGCTGGACTCTGACAATGATTGAAAAAGATGAAGCAGAATGAGGCCTTTTATCCTCAAGAAACCTTCACCTACAAGGGAGTTCCTTTTTTTTCCTATATTTGTCCTTGTACAGCCATTTATTCAGCTATTATAAGCGCTAAAACTGAGAGTAAATGGGTGGAACTGAGGAGCACAAGGAATGAGGGGTAGGGGGTTGCAAGGGAGTGGAGTGGGCACTTATGGGTAACATTAAGGGCAAGTTGAGAGGGCAGGCGGGCATGTGTGGGTGTCTGGGAAGGTTTCTGGAGGTTACATCACCCATGGAAGCTTCACGGCTCGCGCTTACACTACTTGTAACTCCGACCACTACTGTGTTTGCTAGTGGGCACATGATGGGGCGTCTCACGCCACACTATTGGTAACTTTGACCACACACTGTTAGTGAGACGCATGGGGTGCGCCACACGACACAACACTCGGACTCGGCTCCACACCCTCTTTCACTTTTAGGTCACAAAAATACTATTGGTGATAAAGTGCTGTGGTGATGAGGGTAATTGTGTGGAGATAATGGTGCAATATGGTGCAATTGTGGTGCAGCGGTGGTAGTGGTGCAGACTGTGGGGGATGAACACTGCACCTGGGTGGTGAGACCAGCTGCTCCTCGCCTCCCTCCTTGCTAGTGGCCTCGCCATGAGGGAGTGGGCAAGTTTGGGAGAGGCGTGTGAGGCGCTGCTGGAGGTCCGGTAGCAGCAGCGTGGTGTTGGAGGTAGTGACGGTGAGGGAGGTCGGCGGCGGAGTGAGGCAGACCAGCCCAGCGGCACCCTCACCTGCCGCCCCACCCTGGGTTGCCACACACCTCCCTCACACACACACACACACACACACACACACACACACACACACACACACACACACACACACACACACACACACACACACACACACACACACACACACACACACACACACACACACACACACACACACACACACACACACACACTATTAAATCCTTGTATTGGGTCATTAGCTTCAATTACTGTTGATACCAAAAGAGTATTACCAATAATACCAGGAGATACCTCTGGGCATAGGTATACTACCCTGAGATACGATCCCGCACCCTCCACCATGTCTTCCTTGGGGGTCCTATTCCTCCATGGCTGTATTCATTACCTACACCTGTACTTATCACAGGGTGCAACACAGCAGTGCCGTTACAGTGCCACAGGGGAGTTGGCACCTCAGATAGAAGAGCACAATACCCACAGGTGGTGGTAGTGGTGTGTCTGGGTACCTGGGGGACCCCCGGGGGACAGACTTGTAGTGGTTGACGTCATCTCCACGTGGGGGTCCTCCCTCCACTAGTGCTCCCAATACACTACCTCGTGTAATACACACATCACATCACCTGTTACCTCGGGGAAACAATGAGAGAAACTCCAGCCGTGTGAGTAATTTCCTGGGTAATATTAGTTTGGGCAGAGTGTGCGCCCCCAGCGGTGCGCAGGAGGACGAGTTTGGGCATCAGACGACTCTTGGCATCGTAACAGACGCCAGCGACACTCATATGACATTTAAATCCATGATTACTTTATAACCAATCGTCATTTTAGATCCGTGATATTTCGAACTGTAAAAGAACATTGGAAATATTGATCCCTGGTGGAGAGAGCAGAGGAAGGTGGTACTGAAGGGGATTCTGAGGGAGAGAGGAGGTGGGCGGGGCTGGTGGTCAAGTGGGTTGTCTCCTGACCTGGGTGGGTGCTTCTTCTACCCACAGATGTCATCGTCACCAACACCACCTCTGTCCTCCCCACGTCACCACCACCACCTCCATCCCCCCACGTCACAACCACCACCTCCATCCCCCCACGTCACAACCACCACCTCCATCCACCTACGTCACCACCAGCACCTCCATCCCCCCGTCACCACCAGCACCTCCATCCCCCACGTCACCACCAGCACCCCATCCCCCCATCACCACCAGCACCTCCATCCCCCCCGTCACCACCACCACCTTCATCCCCCCACGTCACCACCAGCACCTCCATCCCCCCACGTCACAACCACCACCTCCATCCACCCACGTCACCACCAGCACCTCCATCCCCCCACGTCACCACCAGCACCTCCATCCCCCACGTCACCACCAGTACCCCATCCCCCCCACATCACCACCAGCACCTCCATCCCCCCCGTCACCACCATCACCTCCATCCACCCACGTCACCAGCACCCCATCCCCCCACATCACCACCAGCACCTCCATCCCTCCACATCACCACCAGCACCCCATCCCCCCACATCACCACCAGCACCTCCATCCCTCCACGTCACCACCAGCACCTCCATCCCCCCACGTCACCACCAGCACCTCCATCCCCCCACGTCACTACCAGCACCTACCTCACTTCCACAAGCACCCACTTCACTTACACCAGCACCCACGGCATCACCAGCACCAACTTCATCACCAGCATTCACATCACCAGCATCCACGGCATCACCAGCACCCACTGCATCATCAGCACTCAAGGCATCACCAGCATCCACGGCATCACCAGCATCCAAATCATCACCAATACCCACCTCACCTGTTGTCTGTGTTGCTGTTCTCTCATTGTTGACATCGACCTGCAGCTGTTCCATGGCTGTTATTACAGCTCCTGTTGTTTTAGTCATCAGAGACTCCTCAGCTGTTTGCCTCTGTAATCTCCTGTTGCTGTAACCGCTGCCCAGATCTGATTTCAAATTCTGTTACTGTTAAGAGTTACATCCACTGCCTCACCGTTTATTTTACGCTTCTGTTGTGACGTTACGTCTTTGATGTAGCGTCGCTCTGATAAAACGTTGTAGAGCAGACATTTGTGAGGGTACGAACACATTTTGCTCTGTGCTGAAGTTTATTAGGTCATCAACTGGCGAAACGTCGCCTCAGTGAAACCTTGTTCTAAGACTTGTTTCTACTTGTCACTGCTTCATTTAGCAGTGACAGATCCTTCACTTAGCAGTGACTAAAGTTTCACTTAGCAGTGACCAAGGCTTCACTGAGCAGTAACTGTTGAATGCACGTCACCCCTCCCCAAGCACCGGCTGTTGCTGCAGCTATTGTACTCTCGATCATTTTTTGTGATTAGTGCACACCTGTGTTGGAGACCTGTGTTGGAGGAGGCTGGAGGTCCTGGTGGATCATTGCCCTCTCTGCCCCCTATTACCAAGGATCACTCTACCTCCTGTTACCAGGCACCACTCTGCCTCCCTTTACCAGGCATCACTCTGCCTCCTGTTACCAGGTACCACTCAGCCTCCTATTACCAAGCACCACTCAGCCTCCTGTTACCAGGTATCACTCTGCCTCATGTTAACATAAGAAAGAAGGAACACTGCATCAGGCCTGCTGGCCCATGCGATGCACGTCCAGTCTCCGACCGGCTCAAGCCAACGCCCTAACCTAGTCAGGTCAGGTCACATTCACTTAAGGAAGGAGCACGGCATCCGACCTAGTAGCACAAGCTAGTCAGGTTCAACTCACACCCACTCATGTATTTATCTAACCTATTTTTAAAACTACACAACGTTTTAGCTTCTATGACGGTACTGGGAAGTTTGTTCCACTCATCCACAACTCAGTTAACAAACCAGTGCTTTCCTATATCCTTCCTGAATCTGAATTTCTCCAACTTAAAATCACTGCTGCGAGTCCTGTCTTGGCTAGATATTTTTTAGCATACCATTTACATCCCCTTTATTTATTCCTTTATACATCTCAGTCATATCTTCCCTAATTCTACGGCTTTCTAGAGAGTGCAGATTCAGGGCCCTCAGTCTATTCTCATAGGAAAGATTTTTGATACATGGAATCAACTTTGTCATCCTCCTCTGTACGTTTTCCAGAGCATTTATATCCATTTTGTAATACAGTGACCAAAACTGTGCAGCATAAACTAAATGAGGCCTAACCAAGGATATATAGAGTTGAAGAACAACCTGAGGATTCCTATTATTTATACTTCTTGATATGAAGCCAAGGATTCTGTTAGCTTTATTACGAACACTTATGCACTGTTGTCTTGGTTTTAGATTACTGCTAACCAGAATTCCCAAATCCTTTTTGCAAATAGTAGTATTAAGATCTACATTATCTAGTTATATGTGGCATGGTTATTTTCCTGTTCAATGTTTAGAACTTTGCATTTGTCTATATTAAACTGCGTCTGCCACTTCTCCGGCCACTGCATCAGTCTATTTAAATCTTCCTGGAGTGCTCTAATGTCCTCGTCAGAACGAATTCGTCGGCCTATTTTGGTGTCATCGGCAAACTTGCTTATATCGCTATTTATTCCCTCATTTATGTCGTTTATGTAGATTGTGAACAACAAGGGGCCCAACACTGACCCCTGAGGAACACCACTTGTGACGTGCCCCCACTCTGATTTCTCCCTATTTATGCAAAACTCTCTGCTGCCTATCTGTCAACCATGCCTCTATCCAGGAAAAAATTTTCCTCCTATTCTGTGTGCCTTAATTTTCCTCAATAGTCTCTGATGTTGGACTCTGTCAAAAGCCTTAGTGAAGTCCATATACACAATACCATATTAATTAAGGACAATATCATATTCATATGTTACCAGGCATCACTCTTGTTCCTGTTACCAGGCAGCACTGTCTCCTGATACCAGGTAACACTAAGCCTCCTGTTACCAGGAAGCACTCTGTCTCCCGTTACCTGTTGCCAGGCAGCACTCTGCCTGCTATCACTTGTTAACAGACAGCAACTGCGCTCTCTTTCATCATCAGTGGAATAAGAGGCAACAGTGGGAAACTTGAGACCATACAGGGCACCCTAGAGGGTTTTCCTACCCTCGTAGCCCTACCTGAAACCAGGCTTCCTTGTTTGTTCAACCAGGCTTCCTTGTTTGTTCAACCAGGTTGTTGGTGTTGGTTCCCTTCTGCCTACATATTTATCATAGCCTGGTTGATTTGACACTTGACGAAGATCCAATTTCCTCTTGAAAATTTCTACATTTTTTCCAGCAACATTTGTAATATCTGCTGGTAGCAGGGCGATGAGTCTTGGATGTTGACATAATGTTCTCTTATTGTGCCCATGGTGTCTCAGCTGTCCCCTGGGTTTATTTTACACTTAATATTTGTCTCACTTCAGTAAGTTATGAGAGTTGCGTAGATATTGGACCTGACAGCGCAGTGTTTTCAAGGTACATATTTTCAGGTATCTTTGAAGGAATGTTTCACAGTGGCCTATAGTGATTATACATCGCTAGGGGTATGAGGGGTAATCAGACAGCTCGAATTCCTTGGATCAAGATCCCTTCACCAGCATCAAGGCACCCACCCATCTCGAAAAGTCACAGTGGTTGAACAGTGGAATAAGATCCACGAGGAGGTGTCATATAATTATGTTCAGTTGAGAGGTAATCATCAGGGCTGTGATGACGCCGCTGAGAGATGATCTCCAGGACTACTACCACTGCTGACTTACGCACTGGCCTGCTGTGATGACGCCGCTGAGAGATGATCTCCAGGACTACTACCACTGCTGACTTACGCACTGGCCTGCTGTGATGACGCCGCTGAGAGATGATCTCCAGGACTACTACCACTGCTGACTTACGCACTGGCCTGCTGTGATGACGCCGCTGAGAGATGATCTCCAGGACTACTACCACTGCTGACTTACGCACTGGCCTGCTGTGATGACGCCGCTGAGAGATGATCTCCAGGACTACTACCACTGCTGGCTTACGCACTGGCCTGCTGTGATGACGCCGCTGAGAGATGATCTCCAGGACTACTACCACTGCTGGCTTACGCACTGGCCTGCTGTGATGACGCCGCTGAGAGATGATCTCCAGGACTACTACCACTGCTGACTTACGCACTGGCCTGCTGTGATGACGCCGCTGAGAGATGATCTCCAGGACTACTACCACTGCTGACTTACGCACTGGCCTGCTGTGATGACGCCGCTGAGAGATGATCTCCAGGACTACTACCACTGCTGGCTTACGCACTGGCCTGCTGTGATGACGCCGCTGAGAGATGATCTCCAGGACTACTACCACTGCTGACATACGCACTGGCCTGCTGTGATGACGCCGCTGAGAGATGATCTCCAGGACTACTACCACTGCTGACTTACGCACTGGCCTGCTGTGATGACGCCGCTGAGAGATGATCTCCAGGACTACTACCACTGCTGACTTACGCACTGGCCTGCTGTGATGACGCCGCTGAGAGATGATCTCCAGGACTACTACCACTGCTGGCTTACGCACTGGCCTGCTGTGATGACGCCGCTGAGAGATGATCTCCAGGACTACTACCACTGCTGACTTACGCACTGGCCTGCTGTGATGACGCCGCTGAGAGATGATCTCCAGGACTACTACCACTGCTGACTTACGCACTGGCCTGCTGTGATGACGCCGCTGAGAGATGATCTCCAGGACTACTACCACTGCTGGCTTACGCACTGGCCTGCTGTGATGACGCCGCTGAGAGATGATCTCCAGGACTACTACCACTGCTGGCTTACGCACTGGCCTGCTGTGATGACGCCGCTGAGAGATGATCTCCAGGACTACTACCACTGCTGACTTACGCACTGGCCTGCTGTGATGACGCCGCTGAGAGATGATCTCCAGGACTACTACCACTGCTGACTTACGCACTGGCCTGCTGTGATGACGCCGCTGAGAGATGATCTCCAGGACTACTACCACTGCTGACTTACGCACTGGCCTGCTGTGATGACGCCGCTGAGAGATGATCTCCAGGACTACTACCACTGCTGACTTACGCACTGGCCTGCTGTGATGACGCCGCTGAGAGATGATCTCCAGGACTACTACCACTGCTGACTTACGCACTGGCCTGCTGTGATGACGCCGCTGAGAGATGATCTCCAGGACTACTACCACTGCTGGCTTACGCACTGGCCTGCTGTGATGACGCCGCTGAGAGATGATCTCCAGGACTACTACCACTGCTGGCTTACGCACTGGCCTGCTGTGATGACGCCGCTGAGAGATGATCTCCAGGACTACTACCACTGCTGACTTACGCACTGGCCTGCTGTGATGACGCCGCTGAGAGATGATCTCCAGGACTACTACCACTGCTGACTTACGCACTGGCCTGCTGTGATGACGCCGCTGAGAGATGATCTCCAGGACTACTACCACTGCTGACTTACGCACTGGCCTGCTGTGATGACGCCGCTGAGAGATGATCTCCAGGACTACTACCACTGCTGACTTACGCACTGGCCTGCTGTGATGACGCCGCTGAGAGATGATCTCCAGGACTACTACCACTGCTGGCTTACGCACTGGCCTGCTGTGATGACGCCGCTGAGAGATGATCTCCAGGACTACTACCACTGCTGGCTTACGCACTGGCCTGCTGTGATGACGCCGCTGAGAGATGATCTCCAGGACTACTACCACTGCTGACTTACGCACTGGCCTGCTGTGATGACGCCGCTGAGAGATGATCTCCAGGACTACTACCACTGCTGGCTTACGCACTGGCCTGCTGTGATGACGCCGCTGAGAGATGATCTCCAGGACTACTACCACTGCTGACTTACGCACTGGCCTGCTGTGATGACGCCGCTGAGAGATGATCTCCAGGACTACTACCACTGCTGACTTACGCACTGGCCTGCTGTGATGACGCCGCTGAGAGATGATCTCCAGGACTACTACCACTGCTGACTTACGCACTGGCCTGCTGTGATGACGCCGCTGAGAGATGATCTCCAGGACTACTACCACTGCTGACTTACGCACTGGCCTGCTGTGATGACGCCGCTGAGAGATGATCTCCAGGACTACTACCACTGCTGACTTACGCACTGGCCTGCTGTGATGACGCCGCTGAGAGATGATCTCCAGGACTACTACCACTGCTGGCTTACGCACTGGCCTGCAGTTTTACCACTCACTCGTCAAGAGTTCAATCCCCACCCGTGGTATGGTTTATCGTAATCATTCAACTACGTTGAGAAGCTGCGCTGTTATATGAGTGCTATAACCGTATTATATGATGGATCAAACACCACGAGCACAACATTGCTTCTGTAGCTACGATTAGATAATCACTACAGTGATACACTAAGTGTGATTCGCCTAATAGCATTCTCGTGCCGGCCTATTCTTGTTAAAAAGTCTACCCTGCCTGTTGTTTCCTGGTGAGTGTGCCGGGTCCCAGCCACCCACCAGCAACTCAGTTATGCACTGGGGCATTCTGAACTTTTCCCGTTGAGAGTATCAAAGATACTTTCATTGGAGTTGTGTTGCTGCCAGCAGCATATTAGTATTATGGGTATCAGTCTATCAGAGACTGAACCAAAGGCTGCTACATGGAGATAATAGCCTCAGTGGTCCCTGTATACAGTCATTAAATAATATAAGGTTTGGCAGAACGTGGGCGTTTGCTTCTCATCTCTCCATAGAAATAATCACATTGAGCTGATACTCTCCCTAAATGAGGATAGAGGACACTTGTTCTATCCAGGGATACTTGCTTGACTCATTAAAGGATACTTTCTTGGCAGAACTCCTGCTCCTCCTCTCTGTTAGCCTGCTTCTGACTGTGGCCCACACACAGCCTGACCATTCAGTTGCAGCACACTTCATATTCAACAGGTTCGTTCTGTCATCACCACATTCACCAAGGTGGTACTCGCCACCTTCCTCTGACTCCTGTACGAAGTGATAGGAACACTACGTTTACCCATGTGTAGTCAAACATTACTATTTTTACCTATTTATAGTAAAAGATTACAGTCTTTACCCTTATACAGTGAAAGGGCCACTACATTTACCCACGTACACGGCAGGGAAGGGGGAAGGGGGACTACTTGGGTTCATGCACTCTCCAGTTATCCACGCCGCCATGCATAAATACAGTTAGCACTCAAGGATTGTACCTTCTGCGTTTGGCTCCCCTCATCTCCTTCCCTCCATTACGTGTTATTTTTTTATTTTCCTCTGTTTATATATTGACGCATGTAGGTGAGGGGTCCTTAAATCTGCCACCAAGTGCCTCTAGGAAGCAGCTGAAAACCTCTAAGCCTGCTTCACATCTCTTTACCTGCTTTCTAGCAGGTAAAGTCTTCCTACATGTTACCAGAAGACTTTAAGGCACAGATAGTACCTCCTGAATCTACTTATAGGCTATTAAGTGTAGCCAGGAGGCAGGAGAAGGTTGCTCAGTTTAGACATAGGATGTCGACACCAGGGGCAGTAATGGTGCAAATGGGACTGATATGTACCGTTATGGCATTGGTGTGTGCTGTAATGGGAAAGGTGTGTACTGTCATGGCGCAGGTGTGTGCTGTCAAAGGGCAGGTGTGTGTGCTGTCATGGGACAGGTGTGTGCTATCATGGGGCAGGTGTGTGCTGCTAGACCTACTTATGGGTAGACATTCGTCCCTGAGAAGCCGGTAAGAAGCATCTCTAGAGGAACGATAAAAAAGATAAGAAATAAGTCCAGCAGAGATAGTGTATAGATAGTGACACTGTCCATCGTCGCGTGTAGTACCCAGGAGAGATGATGAGGATGGTCGTACCCAGGAGAGATGATGTGGATGGTCGTACCCAGGAGGGATGATGTGGATGGTCGTACCCAGGAGAGATGATGATGGTCGTATCCAACAGATATAGCCCCACTCCATAAAGGTGGCAGCAAAGCAGTAGCTAAGAACTATAGACCAATAGCTTTAATGTCCCACATCATAAAAATCTTTGAAAAAGTTCTAAGAAGCAGGATAACAAACCACCTGGACTTCCAAACATTGCACAACCCAGGGCAACATGGTTTCAGAGCAGGTCGCTCCTGCCTCTGTAACTATTGAACCACTATTAAGATATGGTCTTAGATGCATTGGAAAACAAACATAATGCAGATGTAGTATACACAGACTTTGCAAAAGCCTTTGACAAGTGCGATCATGGTGTAAAAGCACACAAAATGCGTGCTAAAGGGATAACTGGCAAAGTGGGCAGATGGATCTTCAACTTTCTAACCAATCGAACACAGAGTAGTGGTAAACAGTGTTAAATCAGATGCTGCCATAGTGAAGAGCTCTGTCCCACAAGGCACAGTACTCGCACTTATCCTGTTCCTTATTCTCATATCAGACATAGACAGAGATGTAAACCATAGCATCGTATCATTCTTTGCAGACGATACTAGGATCTGCATGAGAGTGTCATCCATTGAGGACACGGCAAAGCTCCAAAAGATATGAACCAAATTTTCCAATGGGCAACAGAGAACAATATGATGTTCAACGAAGACAAATTCCAACTACTCCGTTATGGAAAACTAGAGGAAATAATAATTTGGTCTGAGTATACTACAAACTCTAATCACACAATAGAGCGGAAAAGTAATGTGAAGGACCTGGGAGTGGTAATGTCCGAAGACCTCACCTCAAGGACCACAACAATGCCACTATCACATCTGCGAGGAAACTGATAGGATGTACTTATATATCTGTTATATCTATGTGACTCTGATGGGTTAGTCTTGTACCTCTTAAAGAATATCTTATCATTTCACGTACACTTTTTAAATTACACCAAAGTGGTTGGGCCACTTACCTTTTATATCCTACCTCTCTCCCCCCTCCCACCCTTTTCTAAAATTTCTATCCTTACCCATCCTTCTTCCTACCCATCTCACCAAAGCTCTGGTCTGGACGAGAACGAGAATATACAGAAAACCTTTACTTCACGTATAAGTTCCATCAAACACCTTAACTACTGGGAGCGCCTGGAAGCACTTGACTTGTACTGATTGGAGCGCAGGCGAGAGATATATATCATCATATACAACTGGAAGATTCTGGAGGGACTGGTCCATAACCTGCACACAGCAATCACTCCCTACGAAAGCAAAAGACTTGGCAGGCGTTGCAACATACCCCCAGTGAAAAGTAGGGGCGTCACTGGTACACTAAGAGAAAACGCAATAAGTGTCCGGGGCCCAAGACTGTTCAACAGCCTCCCACCAGCAATAAGGGGCATTACTGGTAGACCCCTGGTTATCTTCAAGAGGGAGCTGGACAGATACCTAAAGACGGTGCCGGATCAGCCGGGCTGTGGTTTGTACGTTGAATTGCATGCGGCCAGCAGTAACAGCCTCGTTGATCAGGCCCTGATCCACCGGGAGGCCTGGTCGTGGACCGGGCCGCGGGGGCGTTGATCCCCGGAATGCCCTCCAGGTACACCCAAGAGAGATGGTGAGGATGGTCGTACCCAGGAGAGATAATGAAGATGGTCGTACCCAGGAGAAATGATGAGGATGGTAGTACCCAGGAGAGATGATACGGATGGTAGTACCCAGGAGAGATGATGAGGATGGTCGTACCCAGGAGAGATGATAAGGATGGTAGTACCGAGGAGAGATGATGAGGATGGTCGTACCCAGGAGAGATGATACGGATGGTAGTACCCAGGAGAGATGGTGAGGATGGTCGTACCCAGGAGAAATGATGAGGATGGTAGTACCCAGGAGAGATGATAAGGATGGTAGTACCGAGGAGAGATGATGAGGATGGTCGTACCCAGGAGAGATGATACGGATGGTAGTACCCAGGAGAGATGGTGAGGATGGTCGTACCCAGGAGAGATGATGAGGATGGTAGTACCCAGGAGAGATGATAAGGATGGTAGTACCCAGGAGAGATGATGAGGATGGTAGTACCCAGGAGAGATGATGAGGATGGTAGTACCCAGGAGAGATGATGAGGATGGTCGTACCCAGGAGAGATGATAAGGATGGTAGTACCGAGGAGAGATGATGAGGATGGTCGTACCCAGGAGAGATGATACGGATGGTAGTACCCAGGAGAGATGGTGAGGATGGTCGTACCCAGGAGAGATGATGAGGATGGTAGTACCCAGGAGAGATGATAAGGATGGTAGTACCCAGGAGAGATGATGAGGATGGTAGTACCCAGGAGAGATGATGAGGATGGTAGTACCCAGGAGAGATGATGAGGATGGTAGTACCCAGGAGAGATGATTAGGGTGGTAGTACCCAGGAGAGATGATGAGGATGGTAGTACCCAGGAGAGATGATGAGGATGGTAGTACCCAGGAGAGATGATGAGGAAGGTAGTACCCAGGAGAGATGATAAGGATGGTAGTACCCAGGAGAGATGATGAGGATGGTAGTACCCAGGAGAGATGATTAGGGTGGTAGTACCCAGGAGAGATGATAAGGATGGTAGTACCCAGGAGAGATGATGAGGATGGTAGTACCCAGGAGAGATGATAAGGATGGTAGTACCCAGGAGAGATGATGAGGAAGGTAGTACCCAGGAGAGATGATAAGGATGGTAGTACCCAGGAGAGATGATGAGGATGGTAGTACCCAGGAGAGATGATAAGGATGGTAGTACCCAGGAGAGATGATGAGGATGGTAGTACCCAGGAGAAATGATGAGGAAGGTAGTACCCAGGAGAGATGATAAGGATGGTAGTACCCAGGAGAGATGATGAGGATGGTAGTACCCAGGAGAGATGATTAGGGTGGTAGTACCCAGGAGAGATGATAAGGATGGTAGTACCCAGGAGAGATGATGAGGATGGTAGTACCCAGGAGAGATGATGAGGATGGTAGTACCCAGGAGAGATGATGAGGATGGTAGTACCCAGGAGAGATGATGAGGATGGTAGTACCCAGGAGAGATGATGAGGATGGTAGTACCCAGGAGAGATGATAAGGATGGTAGTACCCAGGAGAGATGATGAGGATGGTAGTACCCAGGAGATGATAAGGATGGTAGTACCCAGGAGAGATGATAAGGATGGGAAATAAGCCTTCTCATTACCTCTTTCCTACTTACCACACCCAAACTTACTATACCCAAGAGGTAAACTTACTGTACACGAAAGGTATACTTACTCTGTCAGTGGTGACGTGTACTTAGCTCTGTGAAGACCTGTTTGTGTGCTCTCTGTGAATCTGAACCAGGATGCCCTCTTGAGCAACTTTACCAGCAGCTGAGAGAAGAGCTCAGAGTTGCTAAGATGGAGATACGGCGATTAACGGAGGAGAACAAGAGGATTCGTAGTAATCCTTCTGTTGTGAGTCCCCAGGTTAAGAGGGGAGCTTGGTCAGTGGCCGGGCAACATGGAACCAAGCTGAAGATCAAGAAAACGGTTGGAGAGGCAGAAACAACGAGAAACCAGAAGACTACCGTGGAAACTTCCAATCCATTCTCGGTGCTACCTGACGAATGTGAGTGTTCTACTGGGAATGCCACAACGAGCACCAAAGAAGCATTGGCAGACGTGAGTAAGACATCCCTAGAAACCCCAACGAAGACCATCGAGAACGTCTTGACGAATTCTACAAGTGGTGAAATGCTACCTGGCGAATGTGAGTCGACTACTCGGAGCATCACGACGGACGACGCCAAGGAAGGTAAAAACATTGTTGTTGTTGGGGATAGCCAGATTAGGTACATGGATAGGGCATTCTGCTTGAAGGATAGGAGTAGGAGGCAGAGAGTGTGTTTTCCTGGGGCTGGGATGAAGGATATTGTTAGCCGTCTGGATGACATCATGAGAGGTAATGGGAGCAAACCTATTATCTGTCTCAGTGCTGGAGGCAACGATGTTGGCAGACGTAGGAGTGAGGACCTGATTAGCAGGTATAGGTCAGCATTAGAGATAATTAGGAGGAAGGGTGGGAAACCTGTCATATGTGGCATTTTGCCAAGGAGAGGAGTTGGAAATGAATGGTTGTCCAGAGCAATTGGTGTCAATTGCTGGCTGGACAAATACTGTAAGGAAAATGCGGTAACATTCATTGACAACTGGGACCTCTTCTATGGCAGAAATGACATGTATGCCAGGGATGGGGTTCACTTATCTAGGTGTGGGGTGGGAGCACTGGCCAACGCAGTGGAGGGAGCTGTTAGGTCTTTAAACTAGGAATAGTTAGTGGTATGGGTTTTGGCGGGAAAACTGTGAAGTCGCAGGGTAGTAATATGAGTACTAGGAGAACTAGTAATAGGCAAAATGAGGTGGATATTGGAAAGCCAGTGGCACTAATTGACAAGGACAGTAATAGGTTTAGTGGAATAACAGAAAGGAGCAGGAAGGGTAAAGAGAGAGGAGGGTCTTTAAATATTCATTACACAAATAGTCGCATTGCTAGGAATAAGATGGACGAGTTGAGACTAGTTGCTAGTGCAGGTAACATAGATGTATTTGCCATTACCGAGACGTGGTTTAATTCAAAAGGTAGGGACATGCCTGCAGAATGTCACATTCAGGGTTTTAAATTGTTCCAAGTAGACAGAAGTATCTGGAAGGGGGGTGGGGTGGCATTGTATGTCCGAGATCGCTTGAACTGTTGCATAAAAACGGGTATTAAGACTGAAGTAACACATACAGAGTCTGTTTGGATAGAATTTTCAGAGGGGCATGAAAAATTAATTTTAGGTGTGATATACCGTCCCCCAAATTTAGATAGGGACCAGGGGAGACTACTATGGGAGGAAATTGTTAGGGCCACAAGGCACGATAATGTAGTAATTCTAGGAGACTTTAACTTTAGTCATATTGATTGGAATTTCTTGACTGGGAATTTAGAATCATACGACTTCTTAGAAGTAGTTCAGGATTGTTTTTTGAAGCAGTTTGTGACAGAACCTACAAGGGGTAATAACCTGCTTGACTTAGTTCTGGCAAACAATGAATCCCTTGTTAATAATTTAGAAGTTTCAGAGGAACTGGGTGCTAGCGACCACAAATCAATTACATTTAGAATTGAATGGAAGTATGATAGTAGGGATAACTCAGTAACAGTCCCAGATTTTCGCTTACCAGATTACGATGGGCTTAGAGAACACTTATCATCTGTTGACTGGGGTAACGAAGAGAGCTATCAATATGACAGTTTTCTGAGCACAATACATGCTGCTCAAAGAACGTTTATCCCTTACAAGGAAATTAGATCAAATAGAAATGACCCAAAATGGATGAATAATAGGCTGAAATATCTACTAGGGCATAAGAAAGGAATTTATAGGCGTATCAAAAGAGGCGAGGGTCATCTTATGAATCAGTATATTGACATTAAGAGGGACATTAAAAAGGGGATAAGAAAAGCTAAAAGGGACTATGAAATTAAAGTTGCTAGGGATTCTAAAACTAACCCAAAAAGTTTTTTCCAGGTCTATAGAACAAAAATCAGAGATAAGATAGGTCCCCTTAAAAATAACTATGGGCATCTTACTGACAAAGAGAATGAAATGTGCTCGATTTTAAACAATTATTTTCTCTCGGTTTTTACACAGGAAGACACTAATAATATTCCGGTAATTAATTTTATAGTGGATCAGAAGAAGATAAATTATGTAACATCACAGTCACTAGTGAAATGGTTGTGAAGCAGATAGACTGACTGAAGCAAAATAAGTCGCCGGGTCCTGATGAGGTTTTTTCAAGGGTTCTAAAGGAATGCAAAATGGAAGTCTGTGAACCATTAACTAATATTTTTAATTTATCTCTTCAAACAGGTGTAGTGTCTGATATGTGGAAGATGGCTAATGTAATTCCTATTTTTAAAACAGGGGACAAGTCGTTACCGTCAAATTACCGCCCAATAAGCCTGACCTCAATTGTAGGCAAATTACTAGAGTCAATTATAGCTCAGATTATAAGAAGCCATCTCAATAAGCATAGCTTGATTAATGATACTCAGCATGGATTCACAAGAGGCCGGTCTTGTCTAACTAATTTATTAACTTTCTTCAGTAAAGCTTTTGAGGCTGTTGACCACGATAAAGAATTTGATATTATTTTCTTAGATTTTAGTAAGGCATTTGATAGAGTTCTGCACCAAAGACTGTTGAAGAAAGTAGCAGCTCATGGCATTGGGGGAAGGGTGCTCTCGTGGATCGAATCATGGCTCACAGACAGGAAGCAAAGAGTGTCCATAAATGGGGTTAAATCCGAGTGGGGATCAGTAACAAGTGGCGTTCCACAGGGATCAGTCTTGGGCCCATTGTTGTTTATAATATATATCAATGATCTTGATGAAGGAATTACTAGTGATATGAGCAAATTCGCCGATGACACGAAGATAGGTAGGATAATTGATTCAAACGTAGATGTTAGGGAACTTCAGGAGGATTTAGACAAACTCTACTCTTGGTCAGAAAAGTGGCAGATGCAATTCAATGTAGATAAATGCAAGGTTCTGAAGCTCGGGAGTGTCCATAACCCTAGCACTTATAAGTTAAATAATGTAGAACTTAGCCATACAGATTGCGAAAAGGACTTGGGGGTTATTGTGAGCAGCAACCCTAAACCAAGACAGCAATGCCTAAGATGTGGAAAAAGACACTTATGTACAGTTCAGGACATTTATTAAAGGAAACGTTTAGCCACGAGTGGCTTCTTCAGTCCTAATACAGAGAAAACTAAGAAAACACATATATATATAGTGGCGGGAGTCAGGTGAGGTGATGCGTGGGTAGAGGTGGTAGTAGTAGTAGTAGTAGTAGTAGTAGTAATGGAACTAAGGAGGTGAGGCTAGAGAGGGACCTGCTGGCATCAAGTAATACCAGTTCCCAGGATGGGTAATATCCTCTTGCTTAGTAATTTTGAAATACTGTAACTACCGGATTTTTGCTTTATAGTGTTACTGACAGAAATTAGTGCAGCTTCAATGCATTTTCTCCGTCTTAAGTCGTCTTCTTTAATAACTAGTTTAGCTTCATTGAATTTCATGAGGTGTCCAACATCGTCTCTATGTTGAACACATGCGTTTTTGCGGTCATCATTTCTGCAAGCATTTTTGTGTTCTGCTATCCTAATGTCCAGAGTTCTGGCTGTTTCCCCTACATATACTTTGTCACACCCCCCACATGGTATAGTGTAGATTCCTGCACTTGTGCCAGAATCATGCTTGGGTTTTTGTATCAGGTTCCTAATAGTAGTTGAAGAGCTGGTAGATATTTTAGCCAGTTTTCTGTCAAACATTTTTGAAACATTAGTGGCAACGTTGCTGACCGGTAAAACGATGTAACTTGGAGGCTTTTCTTCAATTTGATAGGTGTTGGTCTTGCTGAGGATACGTGTTGCACGTTTCCTGCAGTCACGTATGAAGTGTAGGGGAAAGTGTAGTGAACTAAAAGAGTTGGTGATGTATGTACATTCTTCTTCGAGGAACTGCGGACTGGAAATTCTGTAGGCTCTCAGAAAGAAGCCAATAACTACCCCTCTTTTAGTTCTTGTGTCATGGTGAGAGAAGAAATGTAGAAGATCATTCTTGTAGGTAGGCTTCCGGTAGACTTTAAAAGAAAGTTTGTTTTCCCCTGTGCGTAAGAGAACGTCGAGAAAAGGTAACTGGTTGTCCTTCTCCTCCTCTAGAGTAAATTTAATAGTAGGTTCCAGAGTGTTGATGGTGTTGAGGATGCCCTGTACGTCAAGATTTTTGGGTACAATGACCAAAATATCATCTACGTACCGCATCCAAGTAACTGAACGAGGGATGTTACTGAGGATCCTTCTTGATTCCAGGTCCTCCATATATAAATTGGCAAGAACTGCACTAAGGGGGGATCCCATGGCTATGGGACAATGCTCTTCTCCAGACTGAGGGACTGACCACCTCAAAACTTTAAGGGTGATGGACTGATTACATCGTCTTCAAGTATCTTCTGCTTCTATCAACTTTTCTGTACTCGACTGAAGAAGCCTACTGTGTAGGCGAAACGTTTCATAATAAAGATACCTAACTGTTGCATATGTGTCTTACCTAACAACCTGTCGGTATTTTATACCATTTTAATGTTCAGGTAAACCACTTATTACCCACCACTTAACCTAACACTTTACCAGGACAACATGGCTACCATACGGTGTATAATATCCATCTCTCCATCTTTATATAGGGCATCGATGGTTAGCTCCAGTTCCTAGGATCAAGAGCCCCTTCACCAGCACCACGTGGGAATAACAGCAGAAACTCTGCTGTTAACAACAGCTCTGAAAATTGCAAATAAAAATTGAACCACTCTGACATTCACTAAAAATTATATTTGGAAGCTCTAAATCAAAATGCTATTAATTTTTTTCGAAAACAGATATGACATTAGTTATGTGAAGTTTTTTATGGTGTTGAAGTAATCTATAAGAAATTGTGAGAGTGCATATAGTATTATTACTATTATTATTATTATTATTATTATTATTATTATTATTATTATAGCGATGTGGCTGTTAAGAAATTGTTGTTTGTGAGTTCAACTTGTGCATATCTATGATTCACCTCATCTTTCATAGACCCATCCGCTGACACGTCCACTCCCAAATATCTGAATACGTTCACCTCCTCCATACTCTCTCCCTCCAATCTGATATTCAATCTTTCATCACCTAATCTTTTTGTTATCCTCATAACCTTACTCTTTCCTGTATTCACCTTTAATTTTCTTCTTTTGAGAGAAATTTTCTGAGTTGCTGTTAAAGGCAGTTTTGTTTTGTTTTTATCCCTCCCTTGATATTGGTGAAAGGGCTCTTTGATAGAGCCTGATTAACTCCCATTCCTCAGGCACTGTATCATCCCTACTGGTTTACCTCTTCTCTGTTATAGTGTCTAACTCTTGTAAAGACAGCTGTCCTGTGAGGATAAAAAAAAAGTCTGTTGCTGTGGTTGTTTACTACAGATTTTCACGTGATGCTCATTTTTGGGTCCAGGACTGACACAAGCAACATCGTAGAGTGTGGGGTTTTATGGTGAATTGTTCCAGGCACTGTATTGTGGCTTTTATTCGTCAAAATGTTGTTCAGATCTCCAAGACTTCTTCTTGTGTCAGGATCAACCTTTCTAGCTGTGGTGTTGGTATCTCCAGGACTACCTTCCCTGTAGTGTCACTGTGGTGTTGGTATCTCCAGGACTACCTTCCGTGTAGTGTCACTGTGGTGTTGGTATCTCCAGGACTACCTTCCCTGTAGTGTCACTGTGGTGTTGGTATCTCCAGGACTACCTTCCCTGTAGTGTCACTGTGGTGTTGGTATCTCTAGGACTACGTTCCCTGTAGTGTCACTGTGGTGTTGGTATCTCTAGGACTACGTTCCCTGTAGTGTCACTGTGGTGTTGGTATCTCTAGGACTACGTTCCCTGTAGTGTCACTGTGGTGTTGGTATCTCCAGGACTACCTTCCCTGTAGTGTCACTGTGGTGTTGGTATCTCTAGGACTACGTTCCCTGTAGTGTCACTGTGGTGTTGGTATCTCTAGGACTACGTTCCCTGTAGTGTCACTGTGGTGTTGGTATCTTCAGGACTACCTTCCCTGTAGTGTCACTGTGGTGTTGGTATCTCCAGGACTACCTTCCCTGTAGTGTCACTGTGGTGTTGGTATCTCCAGGACTACCTTCCCTGTAGTGTCACTGTGGTGTTGGTATCTTCAGGACTACCTTCCCTGTAGTGTCACTGTGGTGTTGGTATCTTCAGGACTACCTTCCCTGTAGTGTCACTGTGGTGTTGGTATCTTCAGGACTACCTTCCCTGTAGTGTCACTGTGGTGTTGGTATCTCTAGGACTACGTTCCCTGTAGTGTCACTGTGGTGTTGGTATCTCTAGGACTACGTTCCCTGTAGTGTCACTGTGGTGTTGGTATCTTCAGGACTACCTTCCCTGTAGTGTCACTGTGGTGTTGGTATCTTCAGGACTACCTTCCCTGTAGTGTCACTGTGGTGTTGGTATCTTCAGGACTACCTTCCCTGTAGTGTCACTGTGGTGTTGGTATCTTCAGGACTACCTTCCCTGTAGTGTCACTGTGGTGTTGGTATCTCTAGGACTACGTTCCCTGTAGTGTCACTGTGGTGTTGGTATCTCTAGGACTACGTTCCCTGTAGTGTCACTGTGGTGTTGGTATCTTCAGGACTACCTTCCCTGTAGTGTCACTGTGGTGTTGGTATCTCCAGGACTACGTTCCCTGTAGTGTCACTGTGGTGTTGGTATCTCTAGGACTACGTTCCCTGTAGTGTCACTGTGGTGTTGGTATCTCTAGGACTACGTTCCCTGTAGTGTCACTGTGGTGTTGGTATCTCTAGGACTACCTTCCCTGTAGTGTCACTGTGGTGTTGGTATCTCTAGGACTACGTTCCCTGTAGTGTCACTGTGGTGTTGGTATCTCTAGGACTACCTTCCCTGTAGTGTCACTGTGGTGTTGGTATCTCTAGGACTACCTTCCCTGTTGTGTCACTGTGGTGTTGGTATCTCTAGGACTACCTTCCCTGTAGTGTCACTGTGGTGTTGGTATCTCCAGGACTACCTTCCCTGTAGTGTCACTGTGGTGTTGGTATCTCCAGGACTACCTTCCCTGTAGTGTCACTGTGGTGTTGGTATCTTCAGGACTACCTTCCCTGTAGTGTCACTGTGGTGTTGGTATCTCCAGGACTACCTTCCCTGTAGTGTCACTGTGGTGTTGGTATCTTCAGGACTACGTTCCCTGTAGTGTCACTGTGGTGTTGGTATCTCTAGGACTACGTTCCCTGTAGTGTCACTGTGGTGTTGGTATCTCCAGGACTACCTTCCCTGTAGTGTCACTGTGGTGTTGGTATCTCTAGGACTACCTTCCCTGTAGTGTCACTGTGGTGTTGGTATCTCTAGGACTACGTTCCCTGTAGTGTCACTGTGGTGTTGGTATCTCTAGGACTACGTTCCCTGTAGTGTCACTGTGGTGTTGGTATCTCTAGGACTACGTTCCCTGTAGTGTCACTGTGGTGTTGGTATCTCTAGGACTACCTTCCCTGTAGTGTCACTGTGGTGTTGGTATCTCTAGGACTACCTTCCCTGTAGTGTCACTGTGGTGTTGGTATCTCTAAGACTACGTTCCCTGTAGTGTCACTGTGGTGTTGGTATCTCTAGGACTACGTTCCCTGTAGTGTCACTGTGGTGTTGGTATCTCTAGGACTACGTTCCCTGTAGTGTCACTGTGGTGTTGGTATCTCTAGGACTACCTTCCCTGTAGTGTCACTGTGGTGTTGGTATCTCCAGGACTACCTTCCCTGTAGTGTCACTGTGGTGTTGGTATCTCCAGGACTACCTTCCCTGTAGTGTCACTGTGGTGTTGGTATCTCTAGGACTACGTTCCCTGTAGTGTCACTGTGGTGTTGGTATCTCCAGGACTACCTTCCCTGTAGTGTCACTGTGGTGTTGGTATCTCTAGGACTACCTTCCCTGTAGTGTCACTGTGGTGTTGGTATCTCTAGGACTACCTTCCCTGTAGTGTCACTGTGGTGTTGGTATCTCCAGGACTACCTTCCCTGTAGTGTCACTGTGGTGTTGGTATCTTCAGGACTACCTTCCCTGTAGTGTCACTGTGGTGTTGGTATCTCTAGGACTACCTTCCCTGTAGTGTCACTGTGGTGTTGGTATCTCCAGGACTACCTTCCCTGTAGTGTCACTGTGGTGTTGGTATCTCCAGGACTACCTTCCCTGTAGTGTCACTGTGGTGTTGGTATCTCTAGGACTACGTTCCCTGTAGTGTCACTGTGGTGTTGGTATCTCTAGGACTACCTTCCCTGTAGTGTCACTGTGGTGTTGGTATCTCTAGGACTACGTTCCCTGTAGTGTCACTGTGGTGTTGGTATCTCTAGGACTACCTTCCCTGTAGTGTCACTGTGGTGTTGGTATCTCCAGGACTACCTTCCCTGTAGTGTCACTGTGGTGTTGGTATCTCTAGGACTACCTTCCCTGTAGTGTCACTGTGGTGTTGGTATCTCTAGGACTACGTTCCCTGTAGTGTCACTGTGGTGTTGGTATCTCCAGGACTACCTTCCCTGTAGTGTCACTGTGGTGTTGGTATCTCTAGGACTACCTTCCCTGTAGTGTCACTGTGGTGTTGGTATCTTCAGGACTACCTTCCCTGTAGTGTCACTGTGGTGTTGGTATCTCTAGGACTACCTTCCCTGTAGTGTCACTGTGGTGTTGGTATCTCCAGGACTACCTTCCCTGTAGTGTCACTGTGGTGTTGGTATCTCTAGGACTACCTTCCCTGTAGTGTCACTGTGGTGTTGGTATCTTCAGGACTACCTTCCCTGTAGTGTCACTGTGGTGTTGGTATCTCTAGGACTACGTTCCCTGTAGTGTCACTGTGGTGTTGGTATCTTCAGGACTACCTTCCCTGTAGTGTCACTGTGGTGTTGGTATCTCTAGGACTACCTTCCCTGTAGTGTCACTGTGTTGTTGGTATCTCTAGGACTACCTTCCCTGTAGTGTCACTGTGGTGTTGGTATCTCTAGGACTACGTTCCCTGTAGTGTCACTGTGGTGTTGGTATCTCTAGGACTACCTTCCCTGTAGTGTCACTGTGGTGTTGGTATCTCTAGGACTACCTTCCCTGTAGTGTCACTGTGGTGTTGGTATCTTCAGGACTACCTTCCCTGTAGTGTCACTGTGGTGTTGGTATCTCTAGGACTACCTTCCCTGTAGTGTCACTGTGGTGTTGGTATCTCCAGGACTACCTTCCCTGTAGTGTCACTGTGGTGTTGGTATCTTCAGGACTACCTTCCCTGTAGTGTCACTGTGGTGTTGGTATCTCTAGGACTACGTTCCCTGTAGTGTCACTGTGGTGTTGGTATCTCTAGGACTACGTTCCCTGTAGTGTCACTGTGGTGTTGGTATCTCCAGGACTACCTTCCCTGTAGTGTCACTGTGGTGTTGGTATCTCCAGGACTACCTTCCCTGTAGTGTCACTGTGGTGTTGGTATCTTCAGGACTACCTTCCCTGTAGTGTCACTGTGGTGTTGGTATCTCTAGGACTACGTTCCCTGTAGTGTCACTGTGGTGTTGGTATCTCTAGGACTACCTTCCCTGTAGTGTCACTGTGGTGTTGGTATCTCTAGGACTACGTTCCCTGTAGTGTCACTGTGGTGTTGGTATCTCTAGGACTACGTTCCCTGTAGTGTCACTGTGGTGTTGGTATCTCTAGGACTACCTTCCCTGTAGTGTCACTGTGGTGTTGGTATCTCTAGGACTACGTTCCCTGTAGTGTCACTGTGGTGTTGGTATCTCTAGGACTACCTTCCCTGTAGTGTCACTGTGGTGTTGGTATCTCTAGGACTACGTTCCCTGTAGTGTCACTGTGGTGTTGGTATCTCTAGGACTACCTTCCCTGTAGTGTCACTGTGGTGTTGGTATCTCTAGGACTACGTTCCCTGTAGTGTCACTGTGGTGTTGGTATCTCTAGGACTACGTTCCCTGTAGTGTCACTGTGGTGTTGGTATCTCTAGGACTACCTTCCCTGTAGTGTCACTGTGGTGTTGGTATCTCTAGGACTACGTTCCCTGTAGTGTCACTGTGGTGTTGGTATCTCTAGGACTACGTTCCCTGTAGTGTCACTGTGGTGTTGGTATCTCTAGGACTACGTTCCCTGTAGTGTCACTGTGGTGTTGGTATCTCTAGGACTACCTTCCCTGTAGTGTCACTGTGGTGTTGGTATCTCTAGGACTACCTTCCCTGTAGTGTCACTGTGGTGTTGGTATCTTCAGGACTACCTTCCCTGTAGTGTCACTGTGGTGTTGGTATCTCCAGGACTACCTTCCCTGTAGTGTCACTGTGGTGTTGGTATCTCTAGGACTACCTTCCCTGTAGTGTCACTGTGGTGTTGGTATCTTCAGGACTACGTTCCCTGTAGTGTCACTGTGGTGTTGGTATCTCTAGGACTACCTTCCCTGTAGTGTCACTGTGGTGTTGGTATCTCTAGGACTATGTTCCCTGTAGTGTCACTGTGGTGTTGGTATCTCTAGGACTACGTTCCCTGTAGTGTCACTGTGGTGTTGGTATCTCCAGGACTACCTTCCCTGTAGTGTCACTGTGGTGTTGGTATCTCTAGGACTACGTTCCCTGTAGTGTCACTGTGGTGTTGGTATCTCTAGGACTACCTTCCCTGTAGTGTCACTGTGGTGTTGGTATCTCTAGGACTACCTTCCCTGTAGTGTCACTGTGGTGTTGGTATCTCTAGGACTACCTTCCCTGTAGTGTCACTGTGGTGTTGGTATCTCTAGGACTACCTTCCCTGTAGTGTCACTGTGGTGTTGGTATCTCTAGGACTACCTTCCCTGTAGTGTCACTGTGGTGTTGGTATCTCTAGGACTACCTTCCCTGTAGTGTCACTGTGGTGTTGGTATCTCTAGGACTACGTTCCCTGTAGTGTCACTGTGGTGTTGGTATCTCTAGGACTACCTTCCCTGTAGTGTCACTGTGGTGTTGGTATCTCTAGGACTACCTTCCCTGTAGTGTCACTGTGGTGTTGGTATCTCTAGGACTACGTTCCCTGTAGTGTCACTGTGGTGTTGGTATCTCTAGGACTACCTTCCCTGTAGTGTCACTGTGGTGTTGGTATCTCTAGGACTACCTTCCCTGTAGTGTCACTGTGGTGTTGGTATCTCTAGGACTACCTTCCCTGTAGTGTCACTGTGGTGTTGGTATCTCCAGGACTACCTTCCCTGTAGTGTCACTGTGGTGTTGGTATCTCTAGGACTACCTTCCCTGTAGTGTCACTGTGGTGTTGGTATCTTCAGGACTACCTTCCCTGTAGTGTCACTGTGGTGTTGGTATCTCCAGGACTACCTTCCCTGTAGTGTCACTGTGGTGTTGGTATCTCCAGGACTACCTTCCCTGTAGTGTCACTGTGGTGTTGGTATCTCTAGGACTACGTTCCCTGTAGTGTCACTGTGGTGTTGGTATCTTCAGGACTACCTTCCCTGTAGTGTCACTGTGGTGTTGGTATCTTCAGGACTACCTTCCCTGTAGTGTCACTGTGGTGTTGGTATCTCTAGGACTACGTTCCCTGTAGCGTCACTGTGGTGTTGGTATCTTCAGGACTACCTTCCCTGTAGTGTCACTGTGGTGTTGGTATCTTCAGGACTACCTTCCCTGTAGTGTCACTGTGGTGTTGGTATCTTCAGGACTACCTTCCCTGTAGTGTCACTGTGGTGTTGGTATCTCTAGGACTACATTCCCTGTAGTGTCACTGTGGTGTTGGTATCTCTAGGACTACGTTCCCTGTAGCGTCACTGTGGTGTTGGTATCTCTAGGACTACCTTCCCTGTAGTGTCACTGTGGTGTTGGTATCTCCAGGACTACCTTCCCTGTAGTGTCACTGTCGTGTTGGTATCTCCAGGACTACCTTCCCTGTAGTGTCACTGTGGTGTTGGTATCTCCAGGACTACCTTCCCTGTAGTGTCACTGTGGTGTTGGTATCTTCAGGACTACCTTCCCTGTAGTGTCACTGTGGTGTTGGTATCTCTAGGACTACGTTCCCTGTAGTGTCACTGTGGTGTTGGTATCTCTAGGACTACGTTCCCTGTAGTGTCACTGTGGTGTTGGTATCTCTAGGACTACGTTCCCTGTAGTGTCACTGTGGTGTTGGTATCTCCAGGACTACCTTCCCTGTAGTGTCACTGTGGTGTTGGTATCTTCAGGACTACGTTCCCTGTAGTGTCACTGTGGTGTTGGTATCTCTAGGACTACCTTCCCTGTAGTGTCACTGTGGTGTTGGTATCTCCAGGACTACCTTCCCTGTAGTGTCACTGTGGTGTTGGTATCTCTAGGACTACGTTCCCTGTAGTGTCACTGTGGTGTTGGTATCTCTAGGACTACGTTCCCTGTAGTGTCACTGTGGTGTTGGTATCTCTAGGACTACGTTCCGTGTAGTGTCACTGTGGTGTTGGTATCTCCAGGACTACCTTCCCTGTAGCGTCACTGTGGTGTTGGTATCTCCAGGACTACCTTCCCTGTAGCGTCACTGTGGTGTTGGTATCTCCAGGACTACCTTCCCTGTAGTGTCACTGTGGTGTTGGTATCTCCAGGACTACCTTCCCTGTAGCGTCACTGTGGTGTTGGTATCTCCAGGACTACCTTCCCTGTAGCGTCACTGTGGTGTTGGTATCTCCAGGACTACCTTCCCTGTAGTGTCACTGTGGTGTTGGTATCTCCAGGACTACCTTCCCTGTAGTGTCACTGTGGTGTTGGTATCTCCAGGACTACGTTCCCTGTAGTGTCACTGTGGTGTTGGTATCTCCAGGACTACCTTCCCTGTAGTGTCACTGTGGTGTTGGTATCTTCAGGACTACGTTCCCTGTAGTGTCACTGTGGTGTTGGTATCTCTAGGACTACGTTCCCTGTAGTGTCACTGTGGTGTTGGTATCTCTAGGACTACGTTCCCTGTAGTGTCACTGTGGTGTTGGTATCTCTAGGACTACCTTCCCTGTAGTGTCACTGTGGTGTTGGTATCTCTAGGACTACCTTCCCTGTAGTGTCACTGTGGTGTTGGTATCTCTAGGACTACGTTCCCTGTAGTGTCACTGTGGTGTTGGTATCTCTAGGACTACCTTCCCTGTAGTGTCACTGTGGTGTTGGTATCTCTAGGACTACCTTCCCTGTAGTGTCACTGTGGTGTTGGTATCTCTAGGACTACCTTCCCTGTAGTGTCACTGTGGTGTTGGTATCTCCAGGACTACGTTCCCTGTAGTGTCACTGTGGTGTTGGTATCTCTAAGACTACGTTCCCTGTAGTGTCACTGTGGTGTTGGTATCTCTAGGACTACCTTCCCTGTAGTGTCACTGTGGTGTTGGTATCTCTAGGACTACCTTCCCTGTAGTGTCACTGTGGTGTTGGTATCTCCAGGACTACGTTCCCTGTAGTGTCACTGTGGTGTTGGTATCTCTAAGACTACGTTCCCTGTAGTGTCACTGTGGTGTTGGTATCTCTAGGACTACCTTCCCTGTAGTGTCACTGTGGTGTTGGTATCTCTAGGACTACTTTCCCTGTAGTGTCACTGTGGTGTTGGTATCTCTAAGACTACGTTCCCTGTAGTGTCACTGTGGTGTTGGTATCTCTAGGACTACGTTCCCTGTAGTGTCACTGTGGTGTTGGTATCTCTAGGACTACGTTCCCTGTAGTGTCACTGTGGTGTTGGTATCTCTAGGACTACCTTCCCTGTAGTGTCACTGTGGTGTTGGTATCTCTAGGACTACGTTCCCTGTAGTGTCACTGTGGTGTTGGTATCTTCAGGACTACCTTCCCTGTAGTGTCACTGTGGTGTTGGTATCTCTAGGACTACGTTCCCTGTAGTGTCACTGTGGTGTTGGTATCTCCAGGACTACCTTCCCTGTAGTGTCACTGTGGTGTTGGTATCTTCAGGACTACGTTCCCTGTAGTGTCACTGTGGTGTTGGTATCTCTAGGACTACGTTCCCTGTAGTGTCACTGTGGTGTTGGTATCTCTAGGACTACGTTCCCTGTAGTGTCACTGTGGTGTTGGTATCTCTAGGACTACGTTCCCTGTAGTGTCACTGTGGTGTTGGTATCTCTAGGACTACCTTCCCTGTAGTGTCACTGTGGTGTTGGTATCTCCAGGACTACCTTCCCTGTAGTGTCACTGTGGTGTTGGTATCTCCAGGACTACCTTCCCTGTAGTGTCACTGTGGTGTTGGTATCTCTAGGACTACGTTCCCTGTAGTGTCACTGTGGTGTTGGTATCTCTAGGACTACCTTCCCTGTAGTGTCACTGTGGTGTTGGTATCTCCAGGACTACCTTCCCTGTAGTGTCACTGTGGTGTTGGTATCTCCAGGACTACCTTCCCTGTAGTGTCACTGTGGTGTTGGTATCTCTAGGACTACGTTCCCTGTAGTGTCACTGTGGTGTTGGTATCTCTAGGACTACGTTCCCTGTAGTGTCACTGTGGTGTTGGTATCTAGGACTACGTTCCCTGTAGTGTCACTGTGGTGTTGGTATCTCTAGGACTACGTTCCCTGTAGTGTCACTGTGGTGTTGGTATCTCTAGGACTACCTTCCCTGTAGTGTCACTGTGGTGTTGGTATCTCTAGGACTACCTTCCCTGTAGTGTCACTGTGGTGTTGGTATCTTTAGGACTACCTTCCCTGTAGTGTCACTGTGGTGTTGGTATCTACAGGACTACCTTCCCTGTAGTGTCACTGTGGTGTTGGTATCTCCAGGACTACCTTCCCTGTAGTGTCACTGTGGTGTTGGTATCTCCAGGACTACCTTCCCTGTAGTGTCACTGTGGTGTTGGTATCTCCAGGACTACCTTCCCTGTAGCGTCACTGTGGTGTTGGTATCTCCAGGACTCCATTCCCTGTAGCGTCACTGTGGTGTTGGTATCTCCAGGACTACATTCCCTGTAGCGTCACTGTGGTGTTGGTATCTCCAGGACTACATTCCCTGTAGCGTCACTGTGGTGTTGGTATCTCCAGGACTACATTCCCTGTAGCGTCACTGTGGTGTTGGTATCTCCAGGACTACATTCCCTGTAGCGTCACTGTGGTGTTGGTATCTCTAGGACTACGTTCCCTGTAGTGTCACTGTGGTGTTGGTATCTTCAGGACTACCTTCCCTGTAGTGTCACTGTGGTGTTGGTATCTTCAGGACTACCTTCCCTGTAGTGTCACTGTGGTGTTGGTATCTCCAGGACTACCTTCCCTGTAGTGTCACTGTGGTGTTGGTATCTTCAGGACTACCTTCCCTGTAGTGTCACTGTGGTGTTGGTATCTCCAGGACTACCTTCCCTGTAGTGTCACTGTGGTGTAGGTATCTCTAGGACTACGTTCCCTGTAGTGTCACTGTGGTGTTGGTATCTCTAGGACTACGTTCCCTGTAGTGTCACTGTGGTGTTGGTATCTTCAGGACTACCTTCCCTGTAGTGTCACTGTGGTGTTGGTATCTCCAGGACTACGTTCCCTGTAGTGTCACTGTGGTGTTGGTATCTCTAGGACTACGTTCCCTGTAGTGTCACTGTGGTGTTGGTATCTTCAGGACTACCTTCCCTGTAGTGTCACTGTGGTGTTGGTATCTCCAGGACTACGTTCCCTGTAGCGTCACTGTGGTGTTGGTATCTCCAGGACTCCATTCCCTGTAGCGTCACTGTGGTGTTGGTATCTCCAGGACTCCATTCCCTGTAGCGTCACTGTGGTGTTGGTATCTCCAGGACTCCATTCCCTGTAGCGTCACTGTGGTGTTGGTATCTCCAGGACTCCATTCCCTGTAGCGTCACTGTGGTGTTGGTATCTCCAGGACTCCATTCCCTGTAGCGTCACTGTGGTGTGAGGAACAAACACGCCTCACTGTTGCTGGTGTTTGCGCTCTCTCGCACACAAGAAGGTCTAGGCGTTATGGGTAGGTTGAGTGAGTGTTGCACTTGCAGCTGCACGAACTTACGTGCTGTTGCCACTGTTGTTGTCAGTAGTAGGACCGCTGCCTGCGCTGTAACCTAGGTAATTGTTCACCTTCACCCTTGCTGCTGGTTATACTCTGGCTACTAGTTATACCCTGACTACTAGCTACACCCTGACTACTAGTTATACCCTAACTACTAGTTATATCATAGCAGACATAAAGCACTGGTGCATAACAGAATATTACACCAACACAATGAAAAGGACATAAATCCGTTCACACTCATTTTGAGAAATGTTCGATGCAAAAGCTTCAGGCCTTTCGATTGCTAAGCGTAACCTTTGTCAGACCCTGTAAGGACACGTTACAGAACACGCATCTATTGTGACATTGAGAAGCGTTATCAGTGTGTGTGTTAGTGTTTGTGTGTGTGTGTGTGTGTGTTTGTTTGAGGGGGGGGGAGAATCGTGAGAAGTAGAGACGTATATAGAATTCTCATAGTCTCATTACGAGATGCTGGAAGGCAAGTCATACTACATCACAAAATTTCAATAACTTGTCCTGACCCAGCATTTCTGTTCCTACCATTGTTGAAGGTGACTGATTGAGAGATAAGATTCTTTGAAAAATAACTTATATCTAATGCTTCTGTTAGTATGGTCGCTGCTAGCTTAGAGTCTCAAATGTGTTTGTTACTTTACCATCGTTCTCCCTCAGTACTGTTTGCTCTCGCAACACCGAAATCAACATTACTCGTCAGAATTTAAGGGCGCATGTTCCATAAACCGTCTGTACACCTTACAATCAACAACAAATCCCAGCATTTTATATAATAATATTAAATAATAATAATAATAATAATAATAATAATGGTTTCTTCATTATTGGGAGTCAAAGCTGAAGTAGCAATATTAGTTATTGAAATATTGATTAAAATAACATTGTCAACATGTGTGTGAGATTGACTGGTGCTGACCTGTTGACATGTCAAGCCGACATGAGCCACCCTTGCGCCCTGATACAGATAGTCAAGTAAGTAGCGTGTCTCTCTTGCGTTTAGAGGATGGAGAATCGAGCCTCCAGTACTCCTTGAACTGAATGATTCTCCGGCAGTTTGCTGCTTCACTATTCTGTGTGAGTTATGTCGTGGGAACACCAGCAGTGTGCTGCTACACTATTCTGTGTAAAGTAAAAGGACACAAGTGCAACTAATGTGACATTTATTGTGGCAACGTTTCGCTCTCCAGGAGCTTTATCAAGCCATTACCCATTACCCCATGGCTTGATAAAGCTCCTGGAGAGCGAAACGTTGCCACAATAAATGTCACATTAGTTGCACTTGTGTCCTTTTACTTTACATATTGTCGGTAATTCTACCAACTTTATTACCCTATTCTGTGTGATAGTTATGTTGTGGGAACACCAGTAGTGTACTGCTACACTATTCTGTGTGATAGTTATGTTGTGGGAACACCAGTAGTGTACTGCTACACTATTCTGTGTGATAGTTATGTTGTGGGAACACCAGTAGTGTACTGCTACACTATTCTGTGTGATAGTTACGTCGTGGGAACACCAGCAGTGTGCTGCTACACTATTCTGTGTGATAGTTACGTCGTGGGAACACCAGCAGTGTGCTGCTACACTATTCTGTGTGATAGTTATGTCGTGGGAACCCCAGCAGTGTGAGTTGGACCTGATAGCTTGTGCTACCAGGTCGGTTGCCGTGTTCCTCCCTTAAGTCAATGTGACCTGACCTGACTAGGTTGGGTGCATTGGCTTAAGCCGGACCAGCAGGCCTGTTGCAGTGTTCCTTCGTTCTTATGTTCTTATAGTTATGTCGTGGGAACATAAGAACATAAGAATGTAGGAACACTGCAGAAGGCCTACTGGCCTATACGAGGCAGGTCCTTATCAAAACGACATCTACCTAAAGCTACCCAAGAAATAACTCCCGTACCCCATGACACCAATCAAATTGTGGAAAAAGACACTTATGTACAGTTCAGGACATTTATTAAAGGAAACGTTTCGCCACGAGTGGCTTCTTCAGTCCTAATACAGAGAAAACTAAGAAAACACACATATATATAGTGGCGGGAGTCAGGTGAGGTGATGCGTGGGTAGAGGTGGTAGTAATAGTAGTAGTAGTAGTAGTAGTAGTAATGGAACTAAGGAGGTGAGGCAAGAGAGGGACCTGCTGGCATCAAGTAACACCAGTTCCCAGGATGGGTAATATCCTCTTGCTTAGTAATTTTGAAATACTGTAACTACCATGTGGGGGATGTGACAAAGTATATGTAGGGGAAACAGCCAGAACTCTGGACATTAGGATAGCAGAACACAAAAATGCTTGCAGAAACGATGACCGCAAAAACGCATGTGTTCAACATAGAGACGATGTTGGACACCTCATGAAATTCAATGAAGCTAAACTAGTTATTAAAGAAGACGACTTAAGACGGAGAAAATGCATTGAAGCTGCACTAATTTCTGTCAGTAACACTATAAAGCAAAAATCCGGTAGTTACAGTATTTCAAAATTACTAAGCAAGAGGATATTACCCATCCTGGGAACTGGTGTTACTTGATGCCAGCAGGTCCCTCTCTTGCCTCACCTCCTTAGTTCCATTACTACTACTACTACTACTACTACTATTACTACCACCTCTACCCACGCATCACCTCACCTGACTCCCGCCACTATATATATGTGTGTTTTCTTAGTTTTCTCTGTATTAGGACTGAAGAAGCCACTCGTGGCGAAACGTTTCCTTTAATAAATGTCCTGAACTGTACATAAGTGTCTTTTTCCACATCTTGTCGGTATCACCATACCATTTCCTCACACCAATCAAACCCAGCCCCTCCCACTCATATATTTGTCCAGTCTCTTCTTAAAGCTACCCAAGGTCCTAGCCTCTATCACCCCACTGGGAAGACTGTTCCACGCATCTACAACTCTGTTAGAAAACCAGTACTTACCTATGTCCTTTCTAAATCTAAATTTATCCAACTTAAATCCATTATTCCTGGTTCTTACCTGGTTCGACACCCTCAGTACTTGAAGATTGAGACACTTATGCAGCATATGGAAATCTTTAGCAGATTACGATGGGGTAACGAAGAGAGCTATCAATATGACAGTTTTCTGAACACAATACATGCTGCTCAAAGAACGTTTATCCCTTATAAGGAAATTAGATCAAATAGAAATGACCCAAAATGGATGAATAATAGGCTGAAATATCTACTAGG